>NW_005187715.1:393767-438547 GCF_000239375.1 Pundamilia nyererei
TATGGATTATATGGATAGAAAGAGGGGACACTTTTTGGTAGCGTATAGTTTAAGGTAAATAATCATCCAAACGGTACAATTAATATATTGATATTAATATTATTATTTCCTCTACTTGTAGGCCTATCAGAAATAAGAAGCTTGCAGAACAGTGGAAGCTTTTACTTTGAAAGAGGTGACTCCTCCTACCCCTCCTGAGGATGGCAGGAGGGGCACTTTCTTAAAGGCGTAACTGTTTTTCGCAAAACACCGTGTGCTCTTAAAATCCGGAACTCGTGATCATCCACAGTGGTAGTTTACTCGCACCAGTGGGCTTTAACGGCAAACCGCAGCCGGCTCCACACATCGCGGAGGTATTATGCTCTTCAGGCTATGATATATCAGGAGTCATGGCGGGTTGGCACCGGGTAACTGCCTTCTGTGTCGGGCTTTTATTAATGCTGTTGTCGGCACCCAGCTCCGAGAAACCGGCGGGGAAATGTCTCGGCGAAAAGCCTCGTCCATCCCCAAAACCCCCGGTCGTCCTCAGTAAGTGTTTCCTTCATCAATTTATTCCTTAGTTTGTCTTCTGTTGCCAAATAGTTGCACAACTTGCTGTCGTCCGTCAGTTAGCTAATCGGCAGCTGGCGATTTCGAAAGGAGACCAAACTCCATTTAAAGGGGGTCAAATTTAAGTTCTCCTGATGTTTATCAGCCATCATGTTAACTTAAAAATAATTCTGTATTTATCATATTACTACTTGGCAAGTCTTCAATTCGGCTTCAACATATTACACATAAGTCAATTCATTTTGAACTTTTGTAAATGTTTGGCCTGTTGTTGTGGTTGTCATCAGCTGCCAAAACAGAGAAATCCTCGTGTGTGCATCTCGGTGTTCAAGACTCTCTTATGATCAGATAATATGACGTTTCATTATTTTAGCTGTGCTGTATCAAAATAAACTCTAAAACACGTTCCCACAATAAATGCAGAGTTAAAATTTGCTTTCAAGCGAGGCGTCCTTAAATTGTTGGCTTCTTGAACGAGGGTTGGTCCGATTTACATAAGAAATAAGAAATAGGCTATCTTCATCTATCTGAAAACAAAAAAAGACATATAGCTGTACTGCTGTGGACAAGTCTGACTGATTAACGTTATTTGAGGAAAGATTTAAACCTGCCAGCTGTGTCTGTGCCTGTGTTAAAGGGTAATCGTTTACAGCTCAGCCATCAGGTCATATGACAGAACGCGACTCTTCAGCTCAACAGCCAATCAGCTCCTCCAGACGCTGAGGGAGTCTCTCCTCATACCTTTCTGGGCCATGTAACCTTTAGGAGTGACTTTAAAATAAATAAGAATAAAAAACGAAATGGGTTTTACCTCAAAATCTCATTTTTCATTTCATGTTTTATACTTGTTTGGCTGTACTGTAGACTTTTCTTTTTTTTTTTATACAGCTTACAGAATGAAAAGCACAGGTGTAGTGACTTGTTTTATTCAGCTCAAACCTTCCCTGACTTCTGAATGTAAGCATAGCTTGTTAAGAGTTATAATTACACCTGTACACATTACAAGTACTATGTCCGGCATTAAAAATGCCATAGCTGACAGACAGGTAGGAGTATATTAGAAAGAAAAAAAGAGCGTAGTGGAAAAAGGAGAAAGATGAGGATAAGGGACAAAGCGCCAACTGCTGCATTTTTTGATTTAAAAACACAAACGGCACTTGAAAGAGAGAAGGGGAAAAATAAAAATAGATATGATCGTGTGAGTGTCACGAAACACATTTTATGAGGAAGAGAAAAAAACCACAATGCCAGAGGCAGAGAGGCCCAGGAGACCCGGGCCATTTGTCCCACCCTCCTCGCCCTGATGCCAAGGGGCAAGAGCCCCACACTATCGGAGGTAACTGGGAGTTGACTCCTCCAGAGGCCGGCCATGCCGTCATGAGCTGATGACGATCCCAAGGACGAGTGATTTTCAAGACACATCTGTATCTGCAGCCTCTGGCGCCCCAGTAGTTCTTGTTCGGATTTTTGTCAGAAGGGAATTTTTGCTACATATTACAGTTTCACACAATCACTCAGCTTTGCTGTTTCTGATTCAGATTCTGTGCTAATTTGAAGTAGTCCCAGTTTCTGTGTGGTTTACAAAATCACTTAATGCAAGCACCATATTGGTTTTTTGGGGACTTCTCCTGACAGATCATGTGTCCTACACGACAGCTGCTGACATCTGGCTGAAGCCATGAATTGTTTTTGTTTTTTTGGGGTTTTTTTTGCAACTCTGTGTTTAGATTTTATATTTCCTCATTTATTTAACCAGTGGGTCATCCGCCTTGGTCAGTTGTGGCTTGCTTCACACAAACTGCAGTTTTCCCCCTTAACGTCCACCCGTGTGGAACCTGTGTGCGGAAACTGAGCGTCCCTTTGACAGAAGTCTTTAAAGGATTTATTTGTATTCTACTTCATGGACTAAAATAAAAGTACAGTTCACATGGTGTCCACCTATAGTTTTGATTAAAGTGTCACTGGGGAAGTTCTGGGAAGGTTTTTGGAGTATGGGAACAGTAATACAAACTCCTCAACTGCTTCAGACCAAAGGCTGAATTGCAGCTGAATGTCTAAAGCATGTTTTTAAAATGATTGTACAGTCAGATGTGCTGCATGCATGATGAGACTGACTACTCTGCTGGATCCATGGCTTCTTAACCGATACATAATGGCAGATTAAATTTCTGCAGTTCATCCACTCCTCTGCTGGCTTCTTGGGATTTAGAGTAATTTGCACAGCTTCTATATGGTTACATAAGTGCATGTTAATAGTCTAAAGGCTAAGTGCTGATCAATGTCCCTGATAAGTGAATCATTGCTAATGTTGCTCATTGCAGTTCCAGGAGATCTGGGAAACCAGCTGGAAGCGATGCTGGACAAACCCACTGTGGTCCATTACATCTGCTACAAGAAGACTGACACATACTTCACACTGTGGCTCAACCTGGAGCTGCTGGTGCCTGTAGCCATAGACTGCTGGATAGACAACATTAGGTGGGTGTCGGTGCCTGAATTTGTCACGTGAAGAAGAGAAAAGTGCTGTTTGTCAGTCACTGAATTAATTACCATTAACCAAGTTGCCCCTTTTTACATTACTAGCTTTTATTGTTGTTTGTCTTCATTGATTGTAAAAAAATATAAAATCTTAATGTGCTGTTTTTTGGTGGAGAAATGCTAAGGTGCCAATACCTGGATAAGATAGTCCTCCCCTTTATCAACAAGGTCTAGAGGATAACAAAGTGCAATCTGCTCAAAGATATCAGGAATTGAGTAAACCTGTACTTTAGTACAGTCATAAGAATGATAAAGTAAAACATCTGGAGAGAGACGTGTAAGACAAATTCTTACTTTAGTCCTACTTTGAACTCGGATTGACTAATCTGGGTTGACTAAATCGATCATGGAAATTTTAACCTGACTTTCTTTGCGCTGCAATTTATTTTCACAAAGTATGAGCTTTTATTTTGAAATCAAAGCAATGGGAATAGATCGGTTCTCACGTGACTGAATGATTTTTCTGCAAGCAGCACATTTGTACTGCAGCTTGACCAGGTTACCAGGTTTTCAAGGGGTGACTGTATCCCATTATTGTGGCTCTGTGGCTTCAGATCATGCCAATACCACTTTGCATCTCTGCTGTAGAGATCCCTGGAAAAGAAGTGCTTATATTTGCCAATGTTGTTAGTGATCTTCACTTACTGTCATTTCAGTTTTGTTGGAAAAGTCCTTATTTACCCACATTTCTACAAAGGGATGGAAACTGCTGAAGGAGTCAGTCCTACAGACACATAACAGAATTATTAACTGGAAATACCCAAACGTAAAATGTTAGTTTGGGTTACAGCAGGGTACCTCCACTTGTTGCCTCTATAGTACAATGTAATGGCAGATTTCACTCGAATAAGGAACATGACCAAATGTAGCTATAGCGTTTAAAGCTTGGCATGTTCTCAGATGCTCATTTCTGCTTTTCATACCAAACATCTTTACTTTCATCTGCGTTGTATATCTACAAACCGCACATGTGGAAGTTGTTGTCACACATAAATAACAAGAAGGTGGAATAACGGAGACTTAAAACGAGAAGTGTTTCTGTTGCCTTGTAAAGGGCGCGCGTGTGTGTCTTTGGTTGACCACAGATGCAGAACTGAGATAAATTGAATATTGCAAACTTGTATGTGCAGGCTGATCTACAACCAGACCACACACACCACCTCTTCCCCACCAGGTGTGGACATCCGCGTCCCTGGGTTCGGGAAGACCTTCTCAGTGGAGTACCTGGATCCAAGCAAACGCAGTGTGGGTGGGTTAAATGGCCACATTTTTAACTGATGTCCTCTCACTGTGACCAGATCAAATTTACCCTGATACCATATTTAATGCTTAATGTTTTCTCGTGTGTGTGTGTGTGTTGCAGGAATGTATTTCTTCAGTATAGTGCAGGCACTGGTAGACTGGGGTTACACCAGAGATGATGATGTGAGAGGAGCACCCTATGATTGGAGGAAAGCGCCCAGTAAGCTACCACACTTGAAAAACCAGGCCAGAAGTGGTGCATATTTAAATAAAATAAAAAATCACAAAACTGTCGAGGGTAACAGGTGTATTTCATATATTTACCAGAACTGCTTTGCTCCAGTTCCCCTTTCAAAAGTTGATTCTTCTAGACCAGAAACCTCTTGAGTTTTGGTTTCCAGCAGTTGTGAAGATAATGATGGGGATTAAAATTATTAGTTGTATATTTTCTGCCCTCAAACGGGGTCAAATTTCCTTAAACATCCATGCCCAAAGTGCTTGAAGTGAGCGTGTCATGCAAACCGACGTCCACTGTTTATTTTTGAGCAGGTGTCTTTAAAAAAGATCCCTCCTTTCTAACTTTCCTCCATAGACCACTTTGTGGTTGTTGCCCATTGTGATATAAGAACAGGTCAAGCATTCACCTCGGCTCGACTGGCGCTCTCGAATTTCCAAATTGGAAACTGCAGTCTGCCTTCTTATATTCTAAGTCTAACTGTACCAGAATGGAGTGAAGCCACCACCAGCTCATTTGTATTTCAGTCCACAGTCTGTTAGAAACAACGCAGTTCAGGCGTGATGACCTGTGGTATCTTGGACATGTGATATTTCAACTAGCTTATTACACAAGCATTAAAGATCTATATGCAGCCAGCTGTTTTGCAGCAGCACATGAGTGACTCCTCAATATTTGGTTGGCCGGGACTTTCCTTAGTTTTCTAATAAACTAGTCTTATGAGGTGATTGCATAACTCTTGACATGCATGTCTTTACTGGAACAGAAGGACATATAAAGCACAGTAGCCAGTATTTTGAAGAACATGTTCGTGCTATAAAGCAGCTGACACATTTGTCATGCACTGCATTTCTGCTTTCATGCCCTGAGCATAAAAAGGAAGGTTTAAGTCTTCCATGATGGCTTTGTCTCTTGAAAAAGTAGACTTGTGTAGAAATGGATGTGAGAAAATTGATTAAACCGTGAGGGCTGACTGGGTTTTCTTGAGTGTTCTTCTCATACTAAAGATTTGCCATCTAGTTTTATTTGTTTGACAGTCGTGAATGTCATAACGTTTTGTGTGTGTCATCATCTGCTCTCATGTCTTCGTCAGATGAGAATAAAGATTATTTCTTGGCGCTGCAAAAGATGATTGAAGAGATGGTGGAGAAGGCTGGAGAGCCCGTGGTGCTCATCGCGCACAGCATGGGCAACCTGTACACTCTGTACTTCCTCAACCAGCAGCCACAGGCTTGGAAAGATCGGTACATCAAGGCTTTCGTCTCTCTCGGAGCGCCGTGGGCCGGCGTAGTGAAGACCTTACGTGTGGTCATCTCTGGTAAGAGACTAACCAGCATTACAAAAAAAGTACTGATATACATGTTGTTGACTGCCTGGCATAGTCACAAACTCTGTACCTCGGCACCAGAATACTGTGAACAGAACATTTTTTGGAAGACATGCTTTTAAAAAAAAAAAAAAAGTCATAATTTGCTTATTTGTGCATAAAATTAAAACGGTTAATGTAATGTAGAGAGGTTGTTCAACCAGCTCACAGTTTGCCACTAAAGATGAAACATTTACTGATGGGAATATTCAGACATATTAGATATACTTGGCTCTATATTTAGATATGTTACTGTAACAACTGTCCTGCTAATTGAGCTACAGCTACTAGCCCTGACATTAGCTTCCTCATTCATAGTTAGTTCTATGCAAAATATATCGTATGTATAATTAATGCTGAACTGTAGCATCTTAATCGCAATTATCAGACATTTGCTGCTTTAATTGGCCAAAGATTCAGACTGAGAATCCCAGCTGAGCACCAAATTGAGGGCCCTCAAAACTACATCAGCAAAATGTAGTTTGACTGGTTTCTTTCTAATTGCAGATGCAGTCTTCAAATTAAAAATGTGTGGAACATGAAGATGAAAAACATCTTTGCATGCTAATCTAGAAGTTTTTTGCATTTTTGGAAATGCAATGATCAGCTAGAAAAATATTAGTTAAGTCCATCTTTGTGTAATCTTCATACACTAAAACATTTTTTGTCAAATAAATGTCTGGTTTTACAAAGGATATTAGGCTGCAACTGAATTTTACAGGCCAGTGTATTGGTTTATTAATGTCAGACCAAATCTATAATCCACACCGGAGTTTACAGGAACTTAAAATTCTCTGCGACAGCAGTCTTCCACTTTTTGCTCTCTGCTAGCCTACTCGAGAAATGTTCACCAAACTAAAACTGAAACTGACAACAAATATTTGAAATAAAATATCTTCTGCAAGAGCATCCTGACCAAGAGACTGAGGACTGCGGCATATATCAGGTGTTTGCCAGGACATGCTTCCCTTTTCTAAGTCACCACTCAACGAAAGCTTTAGCTATCTTTCAATTCTCCATCCTTTTATTTCTGTTCCACTTTCTAGGTGATAATGACCGCATCCCAGTGATCAGCCCGCTCAGGATTCGCTCCCAGCAACGTTCTGCTGTCTCCACCAACTGGCTGTTTCCCTTTGTCCGCTCCTGGCCCAAAGATAAGGTGTGTGTTTGTTTAAATGGGAATTAATTTTTCCTTCTATGTCAACATAAACTTATTCCTGACACGTTAGAGCAGCCTTACAGCAATGGTTGGTGATGTAGTTTTAGACAGAATCAGAGGTGACCAAATCAAGTGTTTCCACCTCCAGGTCTTTGTCCAGACACCTACCGCCAACTACACTGTGCAGGACTACCATCGCCTCTACTCTGACATCAATTTTGAGGACGGCTGGATGATGCAGCAGGACACAGAATCGCTGGTGGCTGACTTCACACCCCCCGGCGTGCCTGTCCACTGTCTGTACGGTGTAGGCATTTCCACTCCTGAAGCATTTCAGTACTCAGAAAAGTTCCCAGACGTGGAGCCCACAGTGTTGACCGGTGAGGGGGACGGGACGGTGAACCTGTACAGTGCCCTCCAGTGCAAACGCTGGATAGGAAAGCAGAAGCAGCCTGTGACGTTGGTTGAACTTCCACAAAATGAGCACGTTGACATGCTGCTCAATGTGACAACTGTGGACTATATTAAGAAAGTGGTGTTTTCTCCGTGATGCTGGCTGGCAGGCAGACTGCTCTGTTTGCCTTACACTGACACGCGGAGCAAGACGGGAACTGACGTCTCACCTGTCTGAACAATGATTGCCAAATATTCCCCATTTATGCCACAATGCTCAAGGAAAGTATTACGGTTCTTTAGGACAAATGTAGGTTGATATTTTTTTTTTGATTTTTATAGCTGTTACTCTAAAGTCTACATGCAAAGAGTTTAACTCTTTGCATGTAGACTTGCATGTGCTTTAATAAAATGGTTGATGTTTTGATCTTCAATGAGATTTCTGAACTCTGACTGTATTGTGGTAAAATTGTAACTAGTTAAAGCAAATACTGAATTTACAGCCTTTTCATTCCAGCTGATTTTTTTTTATTTATATAAATCCTGCCTTTTTTCAAAATTTCTTAGCTGTATATCGCTGGTTGTTAGGATTCATGTTACAAAAAGCGCGTGCTGAAGGATTAGACCCATACACATCTGATTTCTAGGTTTCAAAGATGGTTGAATTTGATATCTTCTTGGACTAAAGACTTCTCCTTTCCCTGATTTAAGCCTTCAAACTGTTCCTGAGGGAAGATGACACACTATTGGTCATAAGATGGAGTTTATATCTACCAAATGGAATTTAATGTTTTTAATTTGTGAAACCTAGGAGTTTTATCAGTGAAACTTATCGATTGGGTCTCATGAGGACAACTTAATTGGCTTACAAAACTCATAAAGTGGCCAAAGCAACATAAAAGCTACCCTAAGGCTCAGATTTACCAATCAAAAAACTCTTTGTGAGGCTGCATGTAAGGCAGAAAGTCAACTGAAGAATCAGTGCAGTCTAGACACCGGCCCGTAGGACACATGCTGCTCTTGCCATCCTGCTAGTATGGGGTTATCTTATCATTTAAAGGTGGCATTTCTGCTGAATACTAGAAGTATTTCTGGTTTAAACTTTAAATTTATATGTATCAGATCAGTGGGTACCTCAAGGCACTTCACACTGGAAAGTCAGCAGAATAGAAGTCCAATAATCAAACAATCCTTGATGAGCAAGCATTGGATGACAGTGGAGAGGAAGAAATCCCCGTTTAACAGGAAGAAGGCTCCAGGTTAGGTTTGCAAAAGCCATGATTTGGCTTAGAATAAAACTTTTTTTTTTTTTCCTTGGGTCTTACCTTCGTTTACTCAAACACTAGAGGAGTCTCACACACATGACACTGACTTCATAACTGATTGTTTACATTTGTGGGTTTAAACTTTACTCTGTGCAGACCTATCAAAGGGTCTGTTTTGGGTTTCTCTCAGAGGGTGAGCCCAACCTGGGCTGGCTAATCAGGGGAAGAGGGACCCCTTCTGTGTCTGCTACTGAATACACTGAATGCCATCATTTAAAGAGCTAATGCTTTTTTGAAATGCTAAGATGGTTTGTTCAGGACAAAGATTTTAATAAATCCTAAGACTTTTGTATATATCAGGACAGAATGATTCAATAAATTAGTTCTTGACACCAGATTTCATGCTCTGAAGCTTAATTACAGCCACCGGGGGATGACTCAAGACCATGAGATGGGTTTTTCTTTTGTGGATGTGAAAAGTTCAAAATTGGACAGTGTGTTCTGACGTGACTGTATTGTGCCATGCTGCCCCTCACCGGGCCAGACCAAGATGATCTACTTATTCACGTGCTGCCTTCTATTCATTAAATTCTTTCAAATATTTGCAGTGAATCCCTCTTGTATACCTTACTCTAAAGCTCTGTTTTATTTTCTCCATGTATGGATGTTGTTTAGGAAGATTAGGACTATGTGAATTATATGATCAAGTCAGGCACACACAACATTTGCTCTAACCACAGGAAGCCCCAATATTTCTGTTTGCCAGGGGGAGCCAATCAAAAATGTTGTACAAAAACAGGGAACTAAAATTAAAAAAAAAGGCTCAACTTTAAGAGAACTTCACTTTGACTTCATTCAATATGTGAAATCTAGATTTTGACATTTAAACTTCTTGAATATGAGTGAAACCAGTCGCTGAATTCCTTCCACTGTTCTGGTAAAACGTACAGCTGTGACACTTGAGGTTTCTATGCTGACCAAATCCACAACTTCCTTTCAGCGATTCAGTCATGCATATGCCATAATTCTTCAGCGCTCTCACCACTGTCCCATACGTAATGGAAAAATACAAAAGAAGTAACGGCTTTATTTAAATACATAAAACATTTCAATACTTTTGCAGTTAGCTGTGATTGTGTTCGTTGGGGCGTTTCAGGAGTTTTTAAAAGGACATTTAAAATGTTAGCAATTCAGTGAACACGAGTCAGAGCTGAGGTAACGAGTCTTCCTCATATCTGTGCAAAGACAACATCAGCTTTACTCCATTAGTTACTTCATGTTTTAGGATTCCAGAGGAAAGCGGAAAGTCTTGTTTCCCGTCCTGCAGCGAAGCTCCGAGCAGTCCAGCCTCAACACAAATGGTCCGTCTTCGTGGTCGTCTACTAGACTCTACAACATATTCAAAAAATAAAACAAATTCAGTTACATCTACTGCAGCTGGGCTAAAGAACCTGTGCTCTAATTTTGTTAAAACAGAGTTTTTATAACTCCAAAATGAAGGAAACTCTGGGTCTTCTGCTCCAGAAAGAGGGTTAACTTTAACTTAAATTCAGTCAGTTAAACTCAGGATTCTGTTAACCAAACCTGCTCGCTGTCGGGTTTCCTTCAACCCGAGTTTCTCTGAGCTCCCCTCTCATCAAGCCTGAAGCAGCTGACTAAAGCGTAACACCTTTTCATTTGTATGTTGATATTAAAGCACATACCAGAACAACTTATTTCACACATGACCAAGGACACACAGATCTTTGGACACGTTTGGATTAATTTTCCAAAACTCTAAAACTCTGTGGCATTACGGCAGCTCAAACAATTACAATACATAACTGAAATTTTCCCTGTTTAAATGAAGCATATTTAAAATACAGGATTACACTATATCCAATTTTATCTTATCAATAAGTAACTGAATCCTCCTTTTATCCGAGCTTCACTGATAACTTGTGAAAAGCCAGACTGCTGACCAATCCTTGTTTAGCAGATCCTTTACAGTGAAAGAAAACGAGCTGACAATAAAGTAACAAAAATGAAGAGAAACTGATTTTATGTAATTACTGCTTGGCCACTACAGGTTTTCATATCCCTGTCTGGGTATAAAGTGCCATTTCTCACAGACAGGAAATGAAAACGGTATATCAGCACTGATGTGTGACCCACTATTATCATAGTTTTAAGAATAATTCAAAAACATTTCAGTCAGACTGTTGCTTATCTGAGATATACTGAGTTTATTAATCACACCTGGACTTGGCTTGCTATGACAAGCAGACTGGGCCCTTAAAATCAACTAAAGAACTACAAAAAAAATCTAACAAATTAGGAGGAACAAAGAAATCATAAAGATAATACAAACAGATGTCAGTGCTGGGATTTAGGATTTAGGAAAAATCACAAGTTGTCCGAGTACCTGCAGCTCCTGCATGCACTCCTCCATCTGCACTGTCTGGTCTCCCACACACCAGGCCAGACTCACGTGGAAGGATGGATCCTATGAAACACATTAAGGAACATTATAGGCTCTTTCAGTGCTTTTTTTCTAAAGATGAGATGATAAAATTATTTTTCTTTTTTTAAATTTGCTGTTTGTTCTCTGATGTGTCATATTAAAGTCTCTGCTTGGTAGACACCACGCCTGCCCTTCGATCAGAATGAAGAGGCCGGTGCAACATAGAAGAACATCGCGCTCACTAATCAGAACCCTGCATTTAATGTGGCATTACTCTACTGCATAAAAAAATCATCACACAATAGCGGGTAAAGCTGCAGATTTGTTTGTGTGTGTGTTTAACTGACCTTGTAAAAAGTCTCCAGGCGAAACTCTGTCATCGTCCTGTCAACAGCTCGGATCAGATCCAACATCTGAGCATGCCCAGTTGACACTTCCATCCCCAGGAATGTCCTGCAGGCAAAACACACACACAGAAACTGGAGCAGCATACTTTTTGGCAGCAGATCTGAACCGTCTGTGCAACAATGACAATATGTGTAAAGTATGAGGACAGTTATGCATCCAGTTTGATGATATACTAAATGTTATGTTTTCCCCTAGCTGGCTAATCTGGGGTGGGTTTTATTTCCTTGTTGAGGAACGCAGCTGTGAGCTGCAGCAAGAGTGCCGCTAACTAAGTCACATATTTTGACTTTCAGCTGTCCAGGATCGATGTCTGTCCACCTTCAAGTTTAGAAGGAACGCTTCTTTAAACATTTGCTTTCGCATTCTAATCTTTGTTAGTTGCACAGTCAGCTCTTTACTTCTTTTTTTTTTTTATAATTGAAGTCTTTATTTGTTTTTAACATTTCACAACACTAAAACAAACAAAACAACCAACAAACAACAACAGAAAAAAAACAACAAAAAAAATATAAAATATAATAATAAAAAAAAAACAAACAAACTCAAATCAGTTAACTCAAATCTTTAAGTCATTCCCTTACTGAGTGCCTACACAAACAAACAGTGCAGCAAGTGTACAACATGACTAAAGATAATTGCCCTGACCAAATAAGTTCCAACCATCTCAGCCAAAAACACGTCCCCACGATTTGTCAAAACCCTCCCTATCATCATTAATCCTAGCCAAGAGTTTTTCATACGACACCATTTTCAGCATAGTTTCTTTCCACCTATTATATTCTGGAGGAGACGGTTCCTTCCACACACTGAGAATAACTCGAGCCGCTGCGATCACCCCCACCTTTATAACCACAAAGTCATATTTTGAAACCCCAGGTAATACTGACCGATCCCCTAATAAGCACAGTCTTGGTGACAGGGGTATCATCAAACCAATCCACCTTCCTATTTTGTCAAATACTTTTTGCCAAAAGGGATAAACTTTCCCACATTCCCAAATAGCATGCATAAATGTCCCTGGATCTGATCTACATTTCCAGCATACATTACTGGGACTAATTCCCATTCTATAAAGTTTGGATGGAGTGAAGTACCACCTGTGTATTTATTTATACTGAGTAAATTTACCCCTGGCCTCTCTTATATATTTATCAGAGAATGACAAAATTCTGCGCCAGTCTTCTTTAGAAATTGCACAACCCAGATCCCTCTGCCATATAACCCTCAAGTTTTCACATATCTCTTTTTTTGGATTGTTAAACAGTTTGTAGAAAACCGCTGCCCTATGTGCTGTACTGGACAATTCTAAAAACTCCACCACCATATTCGAGCTTTGAGCAAATTTTCCTTTGGTAACACAATCCCTTATTTGTAAATATTTCCAAAAATTATTTTCTCTTATCAAACCGTATTTTCGGGTTATTTCAGCAAATGACATAAACACTCCCCCTGAGTAAAGATCACTTATCCTGCGTATGCCTTTGACAAGCCATTCCTTCCAGAACACAGTTTTCCGCCCAATCCTTACAGCAATATTGTTCCATAGCGAGGCATAAGGTTGTCTTAGATGAGATGCTCCACACAACTTGTGCACCTCCACCCAGACAGCTTTGGAATACCTGAGCACTGGGTTATCATGAGAGTCTTGTCCATTAGTTGCCGCGCCCTGCGAGAGAACATCCAAAGGTGTGAAGGGGCTCGCTAGTTCCTGTTCGATCTTCATCCAGCTCAGCTCAGAGCCCGATCCTGTCCAGTATTTGGCCAGTCTTGACAATTCAAAAGCTAAATTATACAACTTCACATTTGGGAGGGCCATTCCCCCAATGTCTTTAGAGGCCCACATTTTCTTTATATTCACTCTCGGCTTCTTGTTATTCCACAAAAAATCTTTGATTAACTTCTCAATTTGACCAAATATGTGCAAAGGAATTCGTACAGGTAACATCATGGAAACATAATTGAACTGTGGGACCACCATCATTTTAATCACATTAATTTTACCCCATAGTGTAAGATTCAATTCACCCCATTTATCCAGATTTGTTTTTAGCTTTAGGAGGAGAGGTTCCACATTTGAAAGCATAATATCCTCCAAGTCGGGTTTTAATAATATTCCTAAATACTTCATACCTGAAGGTGAGTACTTAAAATTGAATGGAGTAACGCATCCAGAATGACATGATGCTGACAATGGCATGCCCTCTGACTTGTCCCAGTTTATCTTATAACCTGACAACCCTGAAAATGACTCAACACACGTGAGTAGCGCTGGTAGAGACTGCATGGGATCCGTCAATACTGCTAAGATGTCATCAGCATATAGAAACAACTTGTGTTCCATACCCCCTGCATGAACACCTCTGACACCCCTGTTTGCTCGAATAGCCAAGGCCAGCGGTTCCAGAAATATTGTAAAAAGCAACGGGGACAAAGGGCACCCCTGTCGGGTCCCGCGAGTAAGATGAAAAAACCCTGACACCAATCCATTTGTCAAAACCGCTGCCCTTGGACTTGCATATATCAGCTCTTTACTTCTAATGTTCACAGACATCTAAACGTTGATCCTAAAATCTACACGATCTCACAATCAACACCGAACCACGTGGAAGCGCTTCTGTGCAATTTTGTGGCTTTGTCTCGAACAAAGCTCAGCATGCATGTTTTATCAGTACACATGTCAGTGAGCTGGTGTGGATGTGCTGAAGCTGTGTAACGGTCCAAATACTTACAGTCTGACTTCTGTTCGAATTAAAAACTCAACTGTACCTCGTTTTCTCTGCATTAGAGTACACGCGCAGTCTCCCTGCCGAGCACACGAACCTGGCGATGAGCAATACAACCAGAATAAGTGTGTCACCAGAGTTATAGATGTCTGCATTTTTCTGCACACTGTTTCCTTTATTTTTTCCTCTTTTTACCATCTGGTCTTGTGATTTTAGATTTTTAAATGTTAAAACTCTTTTGCATCTTATAAAATAATGCCGCCTTACTTACCATTACATTAATGTTGTCACAATACCAGTGGTTCTGGCTTTGAAAGCTTGACATTTAAAGCTGGGAAAATGCAATAAAACTTCTGATTTTTATTAAAATTAAGTATATTATAGCTGTGCCATGACAACAAGGTTCATTTTATCGTATTAGCACCAACATAACAAACTGCTATTAGACTAAAAATTTGTCAGTCACAAATCATTAACCCATGAGTGGGCTTATTTAATACAGCTGATAATCCTATATTTGACACATAGATTGACCTAGATTTATAAAATCAACAATTTCTTACTCAATCTGAACCAAAATGAGTGACTGAGTCCATAAACTCAGCAGGGAAGTGTTTACAGAATTCTGTTTTTCCATACACTTCTATAGGACCTGAGTCTTTCCCCCCCACAGTTATCGCCATCTAGTGGCCTAAAGATTGAATGCAGGATTTTAGGCACTCTGCACTGGCTTCACTTCTCCTACACAGAAGTGTGGCCATGTTTATTTATTTATTTATTTATTTATTTTAACCACCTGTGATCAAATTCACACAGAAGCTTCTTGGGGATGAAGCCAACACAGAGATGCCAAAAGCTGCAGCTCCCTCCAATGGCCACTTGAGGGTGGCTAAAAAAGCAAGCCAACACCCACTGGCTTGTCCCGCGTTAAAATACCCAACTTCAGAGATCAAATCTAGATGTTTACAGCCTGGTACACAAAATGTTTTTGACTCTATAAATTATATTTTCAACTTATTTAATAAGTCATTCATCTGGGTTTTGTTAAGGTTTAAAGTTAAGAGTTTGCCGAAAACTAAACTGGAGGCTTTAAGAAAAAGCAGAGCTGTACTCTACATTAAAAAAAAATATAGCTCTCTTTTTGACATCACTGAAGTAAATAATTAATCTATATCATTATAATAAAGTTAAAAAAAACAAACATAAAACAACCTTTTGCAGCCTGTAAGACTTGACTTGAGGCTCTGTGTGAACGGCTGGATCCAGTGGTGTCTGAGCACCACTGTCTGGGACAGGCTGAGGTGGAACTCATCCTGCACATTCAAAACCACACCCCGGGCACATGCTGCCGAGAGAATCCCATCCAACAGCTCCCCAAACTCCTCTTCAGGATGATCTGAGGAGACAGAGAGCAAAGCAGGCACAAGGTGAGAAATCAAGACGTGATCTTCGTTGACCGGTCGCTTGCTGTACACAGTGACTGCCTTACATGGGAAATAAACGTAGCTAGCCCAGTTTCCTCTTTCATGCTTGAAGGAGCGGATGCGTCCACCATGAAGAGAGCTGTCTTCAGTCTGTGAGTCCACCTCATCTGGAAACATGGCCAAGACACAGCCAGGGAGAGGCAGTCTGCAGAAAACACAGCCAGGATGGAGTAATTATTTTTACCCAGCACGCTTTAATATAATTTATATTTTCCTCAGCTGTGACGTAAAGAATTCTGGGCGTCCTGGGAAACGCAGGATTTCTCACTCAACGGTCACTTTTGTTATTGCTTGATTGAACAATTATTTGCTCCAATTTATGTTATTCTATCTGAAAATTTTGTATCAGCCTTGTAAAGATGGAGTTATGTTTTCTCACCTTTTGTTTTGTCTGCGTGAAAAATCCAAAGATAGACACCTGAAAATCTTGCTTGACAAAGAAATGCATCAAATCCTCACAAGTAAAAAGTGGGAAAATAGCAGTTACGTAATTACTTTAAAAGGTTCATAGTATTCAATTATGAAATCTTTTTGGGTTTTGTTCACTGTTTATGATTTATATGGGTATTACTGACCTTCACAGTTTATGTAGTTAGGTCAGTTTGGTGCCAATGACGAGAACTTCCGTTTTTATGACTATTCAATTTGAGAAAGTTGCAGGGAAACCAGGTTATGATCTCATGGGGCAAACAAAGAGGCAGATGGATAGGACAGGTTTGAAATAACATTTATTTATTTATTTATTATTTAGTTTACTTCACATTTTATAGATTGCCCGTTGCCCATACTGTTTTATTCTGTTATATATTTATTTATAGTTTGGGCAGGTTTGGTCTTCCGTAGTTTAGCTATATCACCAACGCTAACACCCGAGAGAGGGTTACACAGCCATGAGACACACCTTGATTTGGGGCTCTCTTCCTCAGTTTTGGGTTTCTTCCTCGTTGGCAAACCATCATCTTCCTCTTGGCACTTTCGGCAGGTAGTTTCACTCTGATTTTTCGCTCCTTCAGCTTCACCGCCAGCCTCATCGTCCTCCTCCGAGCTGCTGCTGCTGTAGCCAACCAACATTTTAAACTACCTGATATTCCGCCACATTATTTAAAATAAGAGATCAACTCACGGGAGCTCATATAACTTTTTAAACCATGCACATAAGAAAGGTGCCTGCCTTCCAGCGCCTTCTGCGCTTCACTTCCGATATAAACAACCTGTTGTAACCATAAATTAGGTTCCGGTGTAACATAACGCCTGCTGTAAATCAGTTCCCCTTTCGATGGTTTGTGGATAAAGAAAATGTGTATATACTGTATCAGCTGTGTATCTTATGTGTATTAATGCAGTGTGAGCTATTCGGAACAAAATATACCAAGTTTAATAGAGCCATTTAGAAAAAATTTTTTTTTCTTTCTTTTTTTTCTATTCTTTAAAGTATAGATACGGAACAGGGATACTTTCTTTTTTTGCTAAATCTTACATTAAAGCCTTCACACACTGGGCTCTATACTTGTGTGTGTGCGTGTGAGCATGCCAATTAACTCTTGCTTTATTCATGTTCCCGTGCGCGCGGGCAGAGGCTCAGTAGCTAGTCGATACCAGGCTAGCAACTTCTTACAAAATGCACATCTTTCCGTGAGCCGCGAGGATGCCCTAGGAGTCGGACGCACGTTTACGTGAAATGATGCTGTTTGCGGGGCTGATGGTGAAATCGCGGGAGAATTTCCGCGTGTTTTAATGAGCCGCAAATCACATTTTTTTCGCCCCCCCGAAGCCACAGCGCTTGAACAAGAGAGCATCCGAGCACCTTTTTGCGGATGTGAGGAAGGGACCCAGCGCTTTTATGGGGAACAGCTAGCCTACGATCATACAGAGAATACTCAGCAGCCTTGACTGGACACTCCGGGTATGTAAATCTGGCATTTTCCCATCGTTGTTTACATGAAGGGCTGGTATAACTAGCGTGTTGCTGTTGCTGCTACCTGGCTCTTATTTTGCTGTGACTAGCCTGCTAATCTCCATCGTAAGCTCCTGTGGATGCGTTAGCAAGTGGCTAGGCTAGGTAGCTAAGCTAACCTGGTTACAGTGATCTTCGCCTGGAGACGAGAAACATTATGATGCGCAGACGCTGCTTTCCACTTTTTACCGTGAGTCGTTGGGCATTTAGTTTCGTACATAGAGAGGGGAGGGGACTTCACCGCCACTATTATACCATTTAAATAAAAGCCGGCTCTAATCTTTGCGATCTAAGTCTGTATGTTAATGAGTTCACTTGCTGCTGCTTTCATAGACGTTGCATATCTTCAAACACCCTCACTGTTTACAGCCTAATTGCGCTGGCCTCACCTTGACCAGTATCATTGATCTCGTTGTCATTGCCATGAATATATGCTTTTTGAAGAATGAATGTAAGTGAAGGTCTAATGATGACTGCAATGAGAGAAACTGCCCACATGTGTAGTTACCCGCACAGTCTGTCATTCACCTGTTTTAAACCTAACATTAAAAGCTTTGCTTCTCTAAAATCTACAGTGATCGCTGAACCTAGTGCAAGAAGCTCACACAAGCAAATGAGCAGTTTTTACTGAGCAGATATTGCCCCATCACAGATGGACTCATAAAGTTCATCCCGTTTTCTGCTCGAACATCTACAGTTTGCCAAAGGATTTCACGATCCAAAGTTTGGACATATCTAATGATTGCTGTAAAGTTTTAGCTTCATATAGCAAATAATTTAAAATTTTCACACTTTGAAATCTGAGGCAATGTTTGAACACAAATGGCTAAAAGCTATTGAAGATAAAAGCCTGATATTTTTCCAGCTTTTCTTACCATAAAAGAGAATCAGGAACTGTAATTTGGGACAGTGGTATAAAAAATGTCTCGCTTGTTAAATATGAAAACCAATTCAAGCAGACCTGTAAAGTCTCATATTTGAGCCCTTCTCCTCCTCCTCCTCCTCCCTTTGATTTGCCTTGATCTCACCCTCCTCTGTCACAACAACCCTCTGCATGTTTTCCTTCACTAAATCCATGAAGCTCCCTTAAGGTCTTCCTTTTCTCCTGCCTGCAGCTCCATCATCAATGCCCGGTATATCCTCTATCCCTCCTCTGCACATGTCCATACCATCTCAGCCTTGCCCCTCTAACTTCTCTCTCCAAACTGCTCAACCCTGATGTACTCATTTCTGGTGTAGGTCTGGCTTTAAATTTTTGGTTAAACATATAAAGACTGAACAGATTGTTCAGTCTGGGTGTAGGGCTGGAATCATTAGCTTAAAAACATTATTATCATTACTGAATGCCAGTTGCAGTGTTTGTTATAACCCACTTTAATCCTGTTTTTATACAGATACCACCTGAAGGCAAAGACTAAAGTGAAAGTAGTTGATTTACCTTTACTACTTCACACACCTGGTCATCTTTTCCCCTTGGCACCTGGCTGTTTTCTCACCTGCATCTCCACCAAGCAGCCTTTGCATTCCGGTGCCAGCTGCAGACATGGAGTGAGTTTATGTTTCATTTCTCCTTCACAAACACAGAAGCTTTTAGCTTGTACTTTGAAATACCTGTTGCTCTCCCTCTCTTCCTGCAGTTGGGCCACACCAGCTGCCAAGCTCAATCCTTACACTCGAGCCCGCATGACAGAAGCCTGGCAGCAGCATGCAGTTGCACCACCTCAGGTTGTCCACACCATCCCTCCGGGTGCTGAGAACGCATTGGGCTGTGCTGTGTATGGTATCGTACTGCAGCCAGACACTACGTCGCTACAGCAGCATGGACAGCAGAGCCAGCATGGACAGCAACACAGTGGGAGTCAGCAGCATGTAGGTGGGCAGCACAGTCAGCAGCAGCAGCACCCTGCCCAGGCCCAGCAGACGTCCCTTCAGGTTGGGACAGAGGGAGGACACAAGTGTGGGGCTTGTGGACATGATATCTCCCACCTGGCAAACCCACATGAACATCAGTGCATGGTGACTCAGGACAGGTCATTCCAGTGCACTCAGTGCATGAAGATTTTCCACCAGGCAACAGACTTGCTGGAGCACCAGTGTGTTCAGGTGGAGCAGAAGCCGTTTGTGTGCGGGGTGTGTAAGATGGGCTTCTCCCTGCTCACTTCTCTCGCCCAGCACCACACATCGCACAACAGCACCAACCCAATGAAATGCTCAATATGCGAGAAGACCTACCGGCCCGGCTCTTCTGGCAGCGCTACACCCAACTCCTCGAGCAGCTCCCAGCAACCCAGCAGTGATGGGGCGTCAGCCAGCAGCAGCTCGTCCATTCTGCCGTTCCCCTCGGCCCGAGACCGGCCCTACAAATGTTCCGTGTGCCAGAAAGGCTTCAAACACCTCTCAGAACTGACACGGCACGAGAGGGTTCACACGGGGGAAAAGCCCTTCAAATGTGACACGTGCGACAAAGCCTTCAGCCAGTCGTCACACCTGCAGCACCACCAGCGAACACACAGCAATGAACGTCCATTCAAGTGTGCTGTCTGTGAAAAGAGCTTCAAGCACCGCTCCCACTTGGTGCGCCACATGTACGTGCACTCGGGTGAGCACTTGTTCAAATGCAACTTATGTGAACTGCACTTCAAAGAGTCTTCAGAGCTCCTTCACCACCCTTGCCACCCGCAGGGTTCTCGGCCGTTTCGCTGTGCCACCTGCGGTAAGGGTTTCAAGCGGCCATCTGACCTTCGCCAGCACGAGCGCACACACTCAGAGGAGCGTCCGTTCCACTGTGACGAGTGTCAGATGAGTTTCAAGCAGCAGTATGCACTGGTGCGCCACAGCCGCACTCATAAAGACCCCACAGACCGCCCATTCAAATGCAATCTGTGCGACAAGGGCTTCATGCAGCCCTCTCACCTCCTCTACCACCAGCACGTCCACGGCATGGACAACTTGTTCAAGTGCGCCTCATGCCAGAAGGAGTTCAGCCAGTCAGGAGAGCTGCTCAGGCACAAGTGCGGGGAGTCGTCCAACAACTCGCCTGACAAGCCATACAAGTGTGACGTTTGCGGCAAAGGCTACAAGAAGAGTTCCACGTTACAGCGTCATCAAAACTCGCACTGCCAGGAGAAGCCCCTCAAGTGCTCGCTCTGCGACCGCCGCTTCCTGTCCTCTTCAGAGTTTGTGCAGCATCGCTGCGACCCATCGCGGGAAAAGCCACTGAAGTGCCCTGACTGTGAGAAACGTTTCAAGTACTCGTCGGACCTGAACCGACACCGGCGCGTGCATACAGGCGAAAAACCGTACAAGTGCGGTCATTGCAATAAGGGCTTCAAACAACGCGAGCACTTGACCAAACACCAGAGCACGCACTCCAGAGAGGGTCAGTTCAAGTGTGTTTGGTGCGGAGAGCGTTTCAGTGACTTGGGCTCCTTGCAGGACCACACAGTGCAGCACACAGCTGATGGAGGGGGCTACCCTGTGCCCCAGTGCATATAAACCCTTGACTTCTTAGTTTGAACTTTTGTCTGTCCCTTCTGGGCTATTTATTCAGCCTAACATTAACCACACTTTCAGGAGAGTCCTGAATTGTTGTATTCATTCCAACAGTGCTACATCAGGGTTTTGTTGCTCTGCTAACCTGCCCAGTTAATGTTACTCCAAGTCTTGTCATTCCATAAAAACTGAACATTTTTTTGTCTCTTCTTAAATCTGGTCCTTATTTTAATAAACCCAACCCTTACCACAACCACATAACTCCCAGGAACAAGTGCCATATTGCAGGTTGATCTAGCAGATCCACCCTAATTTCCTCCCCTCAGAAATGAGCAGAATCAGAATAAGAAGCATCCCTGTTACGTCAGTAAAAAGTAAGACAGGATTTGTTGTTTTTAAAACAGTTTGGTAGGATGTTTAAGAGAGTATTGAGTAAATCATTCAGGCTGAGTCACAACTTTTAGTATCCACTAAAGTGGAGTCCTCTTGTTTTTCTTCTTCTCCCCCCCTCTTGCTACTATAGCCCTTTTCAAACATGGGATGCAAAGCATTCCATTAAGGTGATAGCAGATTGTCATTCAGGCATAGGTCATATTTACGTTATTGGCGCCCATGGTCTCATTCAGACATGCATCAGACCTACTATGGTACTCATGCAAAATCTTTTCATACCTCGGGAAAAAAAGCTTGAGTGTCATCAGTATTGACTCCAGACTTTAGATTCTTTTCTCTGTGTGCGCTGCAGCAGAGAGATGTTTCTTCTGAAATTGGAAAAGCAGAAGAGCATCACAGAGGAATTATTTAACTATAATTCTAGAAACTAGAATTTGACTTAAAGAGATCAAATGTTTTGCACACAATGAACTGAGGAATTCAGGAAGTCATGTGTGTAATCTCAGTTAACGTGTCCACTTGTCCTGTATCGAAACTGATACTTAAGAGTTTACGAGGTCTGATCTTGTAGGATTGCCATTGCGACTTTTACATAAAAGTGACCCGAGTGCTCATTTACATGAAGTTTACTCATTTCGATGGTGTCAGTTTAATGGAAAAAAACTGCATGTCTGCAATGGGTTTGTGATGACTGCTCTTGGCCTCCCTTCAGTTTCTCCCCCTCTCATTATTCCCTACATCTTTCCTCTGCTTCCTGCTCTTCCTGACTCAGCCTGTCACTGTTTAGTATCAGAAGTTTGCAAAGTGTGACTTTCCATACCGCCCTCCAAGACACGCATGCACTCACTTTAATATCTTTGGGTAAAGAGTGGTCTGAAATGCTTTGGGTATCCTTAACCTCCATTTTTATTTTTACTCTTCTTATTAAAGAAGTGGCCAGTGAAGGCCTCATTTTACACCAATTAGCAATAACATAGCAGCCAAAGGTGTTGACCCAGTGTGTTGGAACAAATTCAATCCACAGAGGCACCACAGGCCCCCAAAGATCTGCTGCCAATGTCAGAGCTTTTTTTGGCTCCACGAGAGGCTCTAATGCAATATTAGGCTGGTGGTTTTAATGTTATGGCTGATCGGTGTATGTGAAGTGAAACGGCATTGGGGATTTGGGAATGCGTTGTCCTACGGTTAAATAATTCTATGTGTGAACAGTATAAAGCTACACCCTGTGGTGTGTAGACTAATCAGCCAGCCCAAATTTAAGTCTGCAAAAGCTTCAGCTGTTCTAATCCTTCAATACAGAAAAATATATTTCACACTAATGTACTATTCCTGCAGAGGTCAGTGCTGTCGTGCATTTAAAAGTGTCAAAGTCTCTCATCCTCATCCTGTATATAACTCTGGATGTGTGGGTGTGCTTAGCCAGATGAGTCGGAAATGTCTTTCTTATGAAAATAGGTATTGAAGAGCTGTTTTTGTATTCTTGCTACTTTTTACCACGTGAAATGTTATGAAAAATGCTTTTTTTTTTCTTTCTTTTTTTTTTTTTTTGTATTTCGTTTTCATTTTTGTAGTCCATGTAGTGACTGTGCCAGTGCGTCGCGAGGAGTCTCAAAGAGAAACCCGCACATGAGTCTGAATGCGTGAATGTAAACGGTGTTCTGTCAAACAGGGAAATTCAGACTGAAGTGAATTGTAGTAGAATTATTTCAACCAACCTGCCTTTTTCTATTTCTTTGTTATTACTGTTGTTATGACTAACTGTACTGGTCTTTGTGAGAGCTGTTTCTGCAGGACTGTCCTGCAGCATGTGTTGAATAATTTCCACAGTTTGAAAGACCTGTTAAATCTGTTTGTCCTGCTACGTACGACGTCGTGTCTGTCAGGGTGGGTTTATTACCAGAGAGATTGGCTCCTTCCTCTCCTCTGAAAGCTATGAGATTGTAGTTGTGCTAAAGGGTCCTGGAACACCAGTTAGTTTACATGTTGGCTGTGAACGCCGTGAATGCTCGATTCATGGTTTGAGTGCAGTATTGAAAAGAACAGAGTACACACTGAGGAGACAGAAGTAACTTTATTTTTTTAAATTCTAGCTTGCAGTTCTTTTCTTTTTCTTTTCGCCTTAAAAGTGGGGCCGCGGTGCCTCTCTGCCTCATCTACTCCTTTCTGTTTCTATCCACCATCATTATTATTATTATTATCATCATTAATTATTTTTTTACTTTTATGAATCTGGTATTGAACGATGTTCAGAACAAGGTGGATTTGAGGTTTAAAAAACAAAAGTACTGTAAGTTGTTTGTTTGTTTGTTTTTGTTAATTAATGTTATTTGAATTGATATGAATATCTGTATTCCTGGAGGGAGAGACCAGGGCCTTGGGGTAGGTGTGCCACAGCTTTGGAAATGCAGAATTACTATGACACACACACACACATCAGGAATCATTGGGGCTGGGTTCACATTTTGCCAAGAAACGCAAGTGTGCAAGGACTAGTTGATCGGTGCTGACACATCATTAGATGTGTATAATAGAAAATAGTCGCTCAAGTTGCAGAATAATGACCTCACTTATGTGTATTAATAATAATAACAACAACATACAAATGTATGTTCCAAGCCAAAGATTAACCTAATGCCAGCCAAGCAGCACTGTTACAGTGATTAGTACTCCTGACCTTGGCTGCCTGGATGCATTATTTTATTTCTTTTTTGTTCATTTTTTATGTCGTAGAGTACTGTTTGGGTCGGACCAAAAGTTACAGCGAGGAAATCTTCAAAATCAAGTGGGGTGGGTGGGTTTTTAAAAATTTGTCGTATCTGATGAGCAAACAGAGGAAAACATTTTGTACAAGCACAAATGATTACCCCCTACCCTCCTGCAGTGAAAGGCCAGTAAAGGCACCAGTTAACCCACCCGTTGTTTACTGTTTCCTTTTCAGTTCCAATAAATAACCCCGTCAGACCCTGGTGTCTCTTGCTCTCTGCATGCTTGCCGTGTTAGTTCCTGTGTTTCTGTCTTTGGGAACCGGTGTCACCAAGCCCTTCCTCCAAACAGCGCCATTCCCTCCGATATCATTTCTTATTTCTTTTTTTCCCTTTTTTTTTGTCCAACCCCTCCCTCCCAAATTGTACTGTAGTTCATGTGAATGATGTTAAAAACAAACCTTTGAAAAGAAAAAAACTTTGTGGCGACATACAGTACGTGTACATTCATGCTAAGATTATCTGTATGTATGTAGCATTCAATTACAAACGGCACTAACAAATAAAACGTTTTTTCCATTTATAAATCTATAAGATTAATGAAGTTATTTGGTAAATGGCCTGTATTTGTATAGTGCTTTACTTAGTCCCTAAGGACCCCAAAGCGGTTTACACTACATTCAGTCATTCACCCATTCACACACACATTCCACACACTGGTGATGGCAAGCTACATTGTAGCCACAGCCCAAAGCCCATCAGTATTTTGGAACTAAAGCCTTCCTGGAATTCGCACGTTCACCTCGTTAGATACCGAGAAGCCCTTCGACCGTGTCAAAACCTGTATACGTCCATCTGAAAACAGTTTTTCTTGGTTAAAATAAAAATCTGAAATCCAGTATGTCAGATTATTAGACAATTTAATTTCAATTACCATTCAGACATTACAAATGTTATACAATTCTCAGTTTAGTTCAGCACATGCAGCTTCAATCATGGGGAAAACTGCTGACTCGACAGCTGTCCAGATGACGATCATCGATTTGCTGAAACAGCTGGCTGTTTGCAGAGTGCTGTATGGAAGCATGTTAACGGTATTATGCACCTTCTACCCTATTATGGTAGGAGACACTCCTGAACCAGAGACGTCAGAGGCGTCTTACCTGGGCCAGGGAGAACAACATCTGGATGTGGACCTCCTCTTAGATGAAGGAACAGAGCGGTACTGAAGTCCCATGTGAATGTCCTGCATTGTGTGATCATTTGTGGTGCAGTGTGGTGTTGTTGGTGGTTGATCAACTCCAAAGTCAATAGAGTGTCTACCAGGACTTTTTAGAGAAATTCAGTAAAATCTTCTTAAGAGCTTTATGGAGACAGCAATTTCCTTTCAGCTTCTACTCATAATGCCAAAACTGCTACCAAATAGTTTGGTGACCATGTTATTACTGTGCTTGATTGACCAGCCAGTTTACCATCACCTGAACTCCACAGAAACTCCGTGAAGTATTGTCCAGAAGAAAATGAGAAACACCCAACCCAAAAACACAGATGAGCTGAAGGCTCATATCAAAGTAACCTGTAACACCTCAGCAGAGATTGCCTCCATGCCACACTGCACTGATGCAATAATTCATGGTAAAGGAACCCCAACCAAGTACTAAGTGACCACACTTTAGAATTGGAACATTTCTCTATCAGGAATCCTTTTTTTGATTAATACTGAATTTCTGATTGTCAATCAATAATAATTAAAATTAAAACAAAAGAAGCCTTGATATGTCATGAATATTGAATTCATCCATGAAAATATATGAAATTTACCAGACGTTTTCGGCTTCAGATGTAAAATACTATTTAATATTACGTTTGAAATAGCTGATTTTTTTTTTCAATCATGTTCTAATATGTTTCTTTCTTACATGAAAGAAACACAGAAAGCATAGCAGGGTTGTTGTTATTATTACTCATTAATTAACAAAAAATTGAGAATATTATTGTAGAACTATTACAAAATACTATAGTGAGATATGTATATTCTTTAAGAAAATCCATGCTACCAAGTTCAAATTTAAGGCCAGAGTTGAACTCAAAAGGTAAAATAGAAACAATGAATTGTATTTCATACTTGAGACAACTCCAATTCATATGAGACAAATTTCGTTAAAACAGAGTGAACAGCAAGGGTGGCAATTTGAAAACTGAAGGTTGCTTTTGTAGAACCTCCAGGGGACCTTCAAGAATGTTCCCAGATGTTTCCCTAAAGGTTATTTAAAAAAAACAAAACAAACAAACAAACTTAGGGGAACCTCCAGGAAAAGCTTCCTAAAGGTTTTCCTCTAGAATGTTTTCACATTTTGGAGAACATTCTAATTGAGCAAGGTTGCGCTTTGCTGGGTGAAAGTGTGAAAATTTTACAATTTTTCCAAGTGCGCTCGAGAGCATATCTAGTTTTAGGAAAGTGACAGGAGCAACTAAAATCTAACGAGTTCTGCCTTAGAGAGGTAGTTTTTGCACCTTGCTTACAAACAGACGAGACGACACCTGTTACATACCGGAGCCAGCTTTGTTTTTGTTTTTGTTTTACTTACTTTTGCACTCCGTTTTTAAATAGTTGAGAAATCCGTCACATCCTTTTCACCAGGGGGCGCTGTGGCCCGGCTATCCACTGGAAGGTCTCGTTCCTCATTTTCACCCCGGCAGCCAGCGGCTTTCACATCCGGGCGGCTCTCTTGCGCCTCTTCAATCGCAATCCGCGTCCCTTCCCTGCACTCTCGACTAGGGGAGGTCCGCAGGTGCAGAAGAATCCCCTTGAATCGTGGGGTCTCCGTGAGCGTGTGGCACCGGGCCTCCGAGACGCTGCTTACCCCGCACAGCCGATCGCACATGACGCTGTCTCCGCCGATGGTGGTGCACGGCGCCGAGCGCTCCCCGTCGGTGCGACATCCTCGCGCTCAAGTAGCATCGCAGGCTACCGTTAGCTAACATCATCGATCTCTCCGCTACTCCACCCCCTCCTCTCCCCGAGATCGATCCCCGCTGTCGATCCATCACATCGGTTTTCGGTTGATAGCGAACACTGGCCCACGGTGGGCACCCCTCATTCCCGGACCAGCGCAGGAAGGCCGCCTGTTTCTCCTCGGATTTGGGGCCCGCAAAGAGCAACGTTAGCCTCGGAGTTTAGACCCGTAATTTTTAGACCACCGACCTCCTTTCCAGCCCCCTCTGTGGCCTTTCAGGGGTCCGGTTCTTCTCTACCTCAGTGCCCCGATGCTTCCCCGTCCCTGTGTGTAACCTCAGCTGCTAATCACTCCAAGATCCACCACCCCCTCCCCGTCTCTGCTCCTTCTGTTAACCCCACCAAGGAGTGCTGCTCGGCGGGCAGTGACTGCGGCTTTTCCCGGCGGACATCCCTGGTTTTCTCATCATTCCTGCCTCCACTTTTCTGACTCTGGTTGCTTTTCTCTGCACGATAGCTGGCTGGCCAGCTCCGCTTTACACCCACACACGTTATCCCCATTCATACAACCCCGCCACCCCACCCCCCCATTTTAGTCTGCCATCCACATCCCAGCAGATCTCCGTGACAGGCGCCCCACGGCACCCGAGCCACGGGTCTCGCCATGCCGGGTCCGGTGGCCGGTAGCAAAGCCCGTGTGTACGCAGACGTCAACACGCTGAAGACCCGCGAGTACTGGGACTACGAGGCCCACGTACCCAACTGGAAGTGAGGACATTTCTGATTACTGCAGCGTGCATGATAATCGTATGATAAGGGATTTCTGTGGAGGGGAAATATGGCAGATGGGCGTCTATTATTATACATTTAGCTGTGAGGGTGTGATGACACCATGTCTCCCGACCTTCAAGCCTGCTGTTCTTCACTGTCTGACACTTTCCTCCTCCTTACCTCCATCTTTCACCTATCCAGCCTGACTTGTATAACATTTTGGCTTGGTATCAGAACCAGAAGTCAGCGGGTAGAACATTTAGAATCAGCTTATAGACTGGCTTAATTGTATGTATCTGGAAAAAAATTCCTCTCTCCTCATATTCCTGTTTTTCTGGCTGTCCCTATAGCAACCAGGAGGACTACCAGCTGGTTCGAAAGCTGGGCAGAGGGAAGTACAGCGAAGTGTTCGAGGCTATCAACATCACCAACAATGAGAAGGTGGTGGTCAAAATCCTGAAGGTGAGCAGATTGATTGGGACAGCACTGCCATCATGGGCATTTTTATTACATTTTAAAGAATAACTATTATTTAATAATATTTTATTGCCAAATATATCTGCAATAGAGCCTTATACTTACCATACCACCAGTTGTGAAAAGCTATTATATAAATACACAGACTGTATATAAAAGGTGGGAGAATTCTGTGTAATTGTGTATGCATTCGCCTATGCTAAAGATCCTGAGTTTGATCCCAACAGGAAATAAAAATCTCTTGGGCATTGCATTAAGTCAGATATGTGGATCTACCTGCTGTAGTGAGCCCTTGTGAATATGGGAGTAGCTAAAAGTAGCTTTTAGTACTTAAATACTACAATTTCAACAAAACTCAGGGATAAACTTGTTATAGCACATTTAAATCCATATCAGAGCATTCCATTAAAATGCTCCTAAATCAACAGCACAAATGAGGGTGAGAGAGCTGTTGGCTACAGCTCTTTGCATTGAGGTGCATTTCACCCCTATATAGTTGTTATGAAAATGGATTTTAGCTCTTGAGAACAAAACAGTCTCCTGTAGCACAAAGCAAACATCCTTATTTTTGCTGTAAAGTTTGGTAATTTAACATGGAAGCCTTTTGGGATCGATTTACTTCTGGAACAGGCCTCAAGTGGCCATTTAAGGAACTGCAGTTTTTGGCCGTGGAGATTTCAGCTTCAATTAATGTGAATTTTAAGAAAACCTCAAAGCAGAGTTTGACCAGCTGATGATGTATGACTGCATACATAATTGTTAAATTAATGAATAATGAAGACATAGCTTTTTTTAGTCTTGAGTATTTCCTGAATAATTAGTCTTTTGCTAGGCTAGGCAGGTTATTCCAAACATCCCTTTGCCTGAGTACATTTTCCACCTCCTCCTGGAAGATCTTGAGGCGCTCCCAGACCAGATGAGATGTCTAGTTTCTCCAGCGAGTTTTAGGTCAGTTGTGCGTGCCCTGAAAACCACCAAAGGAAGGCACCTACCACACTTGGGGGGGGGGGGGGGACTCTTCCCCCATCATTTTGCAGTAGAGAAACCTGGCCTCAGTCGTGGTGTTGCTGACTCTCATCCCAGCTGCTTAAATGAACCCAAAGACATAATTCTTAAAATTCTGGCAGCGTGAAGGGATTATTTTTTGTCTTAAACCCTGCTAATGCGCTGAGACCGTGTAAGCTGAAAATAGATGCACCTTAGCTTTCCAGTTTTCCTGCATTTGTCAAGTTTAGATTACATGTTTGTTGAATTAGTGATTAAAAAAACTCCAACATCAGAGTCCAAAGTTTTTTCCTGACAAACATTTTGCCAGATGGAAAAAAACAAACAAACTTGGGCCGCTCTGCCCGATCGCCTAAACAGCTAGCGGGCCAGTGATGGCAGCTCTGGGTCACTCAATCACTGCTGATCTGGAGCTAATTGCAGCCCTGCAGTTAAGCCAGCGAGCAAAGCCCCTTGCTGCTTTTGGAAAATCCCAGATGAAGATTAACGAAGTTGGTTCCAGCAGGATGATGACGTGTGGTTACTGTGCTGCAGAGAACTGCCAAACATTTGCATCACATCAGTAATAAATATAACTAATAATAAAGGCAAATATGGGAAATAACCAAACTCCTTAAATTAGGTGCTGACACAAAGCTCCATTTGTAAGACGTAGGTGGTGCGAACACTACAACCGGCTTGGATTGACTGGCTCTATTACTGCTGCCTCACTACTGGTGGATTAAGCTAATTGAGTACACAACATTCACATATCCAAGTCATTTGAGCCCTTCTTAAAAACAGCCAGTAGAGTCTTCTTTTTCTGCTCGGATCACAGCATAAATATCTAGATTTTTAGCTGTAGACCCTGCGTTTGATTCGTTTTTGTCTTGTCACAGTTAGTAGTCACTATTTAACATGGTTACTAAACAACTATATGACTAAGTGCAAGAGGTCTAACCGCTAAAAAAAATTGAGTGATGCCTGTGACAGATGAGGATTAGCTGACAGTCACTTAAATGGAAACCTCAGACTGAGTGAAGCTAAGAGATGCTGAAGAATGCAGCAGCAGCGACAGTGCAAGCAGAGTCAGCAGATATGAGGCGGGAGTGAGAAGAAGCAGCAGGGCAGCAAACCTTTCAGATTTGACATCTTTTCCTCTGCTGTTTTTCATTTATTCTGAGACTGCTCTGTTAAATCTTTTTATTAAATCTGGCTGTTTTGTTTTTCATGCTTGTTTTAGCCTGTCAAGAAGAAGAAGATCAAGCGAGAGATCAAAATCCTGGAGAACTTGCGAGGAGGGACCAATATCATCCGTCTGGTGGACACAGTGAAAGACCCAGTGGTAGGCTTGCTAATAGCATGTTTATGTTTTTATGAAGTGTCAAAATGAATCGAGATGTAAACCTAGGGCTAGAGTATGAGCAGCCACAATGTCAGCCAGAGATGCAGCTACTAGATTAAAGCTCCGTCTTTCTGCCTTCTTTGTTTCCCCGTCATTCTCTCAAGAAAACAAACTGTCCCAAGCTCACAGCATTGTGAATAATTACATTTATATTAGGTCTTTGATTTAATGTCAGCCAAATAAGGGATGCGCCATTCTCACTGTTACTTTCCCCCAGATTAAAATGAGTAAACCGGGTTGACTGGAACCATTTCTTTTAAGCTACAAGTTGGTGTCAGTTTAGAGGCTGCAGTGTTTACCATGAATACTTCCAAGGCAGCCATGTTGTTCTTCCCATTGTATGTTTGGAAAATTGCTGCACTTCTTGGTGAATTGCATTTGCTGACTGTCGGTGAGTGGAGAAGTGTGAACCTAATGGTACAAAAAGATTTTGTAGTATGTTTCAGCTCCATAGGTATTCACACTGTTGTTTTATTATTATTACAGCCAGTTCCCTCTTGTTTTGTTTTCTTTTGGGGCGGCGTTGAGCCAGAAGGAAGCAAATGCTAGCTGCTGTGGTTAGAAATATGCAACTGTAGGTTTTCTGGTTGCATCACACAGAAATGCATGTAAAGGATGATTTGCTTCGCCTCATAAGTGCACTAGCACCACTGACGAGGTGAAGACGTTCAGTTTGGTGACAAAAATGATCTAAAGCGAGGCTGTTGTGGCGTTTCATTTGCCTCTGAAGACGGATGGTTGAGCTGGGAGTGACTTTACTCTCAAACTGTATTCCAGTAGTGAAGTTGGAAAATCAAGGAAAACATGATTTGCTTTGCTCCTTAGTGAGGTCGAGCTCTTTGTGCGTCAGTAGAAATACAACACAGGGCTCTTTTTGTGCTTAAAAAGGTGCTGCAGCACATTCACGGATAGTGCCTGATCAATGCTCTGCGTACGGCTCATTTAGCGAGTCACAAATGTGCTGCTCTGACTCGAAATCCTACTTCAGGGGCATTGCAGTTGAAAACTGGGAAGTTACACTTCAGCTGGAACTCTATCATGCTAAATTCTGTACATCAGTCTAATGAAAACTTATGAGTTATAAAACAAAATAATTAAATAACCTCCATGCAGTCGTCATAAAGGGCCATCGTCATAGCAAGCTTGTTTGCCTGCTGCTGTAAAGTTGGATATTTTAACACGGCCAGCTGTGTGAAATCATTGCTTCTCTTTTGTTTTTGCCTCAAGTGGCCATTTGAGGAACTGCAACTTTTCTTTTTAGCACCTGGATCGCTGGTTTATTGTGGCATTGTGTGCTCACCTGAGCATTTGTTTGTTCGCATGACAAATACTGCAGGAAGCCCCTTACGACATCGTTGTCTTTAGCAAATGATAGACTCTGTGTCGGCACGAGAAACAAAGTAATCTTATAATTCCAGTTTTGCTGTAATTACCGTGTGATTGTTTTGGCTCTCAGCTTCCCATCGGACCTAAAATTTGTGGCGTTTTAATTTTTGTTTTGTAGTCAACAGAAGTTACAGGAGTTTTATCATTTGACCACTTATTTGTTTCTATATTCTGTGTTTTCAATCTGAAATCCACCGCGACGACCAGACTGGATATCTCCGTTTTACAATTTTCTGAGCTGGGACACATCAACCGACCAGGAAGGAAGGATATTTTTAGGCAGTGGAAATGCTCTGACTAAGCCAGGAGGCCTTGTTCCAGTGCAGCGGTGGGAACCCTGCGGGGTCCTTTGTCTGTTTGTTCCTGTGAACTTCATTGGGTTAGAAAATGATCATTGTATGCACAGCTTTTTGAGTGCACGGCTGAGTATCAGGGATGATTCAAATGGTTGTATCGTTCGTCCCGTTTGGGTTGAAATCACACGGTGGGGGCTGCCAAATCACTGGTTTATCAGGTGATTGAATCAGAAATAAGCGTATTCCTGATTTATATATTTCTCTCTCTGTGGTGTTAATTGTTTGTTTTTCCTCCTGATTTCTCTCCACACCCTTCTCATGCTCTCTGTGGTGGCTGTATAGTCCAGAACGCCAGCACTCGTCTTTGAATGCATCAATAACACAGACTTCAAGGTACAATCCTCGCCTCTTTCCTTCATTGCTCGGTGCCAAGTCTCTCATAGTTGCAATCAGTAAGGCTGAAAGAGCAGCAAACCTCAGTGCTTATTTGTGTTATTTTTCTCCCCCTGCAGGAGTTGTACCAGAAGTTGACAGATTACGATATCCGTTTCTATATGTATGAACTACTGAAGGTGAGACATCTCAGCTTTAGCAAACGTCGTAGTTTTGTTTTGGATGCTTACATTATTCTACTTTACAGAAACAAAATAATTTCACAAAAACCAAAAACTACCAGTGTCAGTATTGTTAGCCCCCTCGTCTCCTGACCAGTTCTGATGGTATTCTGGCACGGCCCTTGGGCTTCAGTTCACCCCGCAGATTTCAAGTCAGGACTTTGTGCAGGCCAGTCAGTAACGGTCACTTTGGTCTTCTAGAAGTCGTTTTTCATCAGGAGCTACATATGTTTTGGGTTGCTGTTGTGTAGGAAGACAAAGCGATGACCCAGACCCAGTTTCACTCCTGACTGCTTGAGGTTTTCTTTGAAAATCTTCACAGATCCTTCTTCCTTTTCTTGATTACTTCCACCTCGATGAGATTCCCGGTTCCAGACTCGCCAACCTCCGCTGTGGGGACGGTGCTTTTCCTCCAAATATAAGCAGTGTCTCTCTGCAGTATATATAAACTTTCTTTAGGTCATTAAAGTTTTAAACTGTTTACAAATTTGATGATTAACCTAATTTTACAAGCTTTGAGTATTACCAATTTAAAGGACGTCATTTCGCAGCAGTGTGTTTTGTTATGGCTTAATGAAAAGGTCTGTTTTTCAGGGGGCTAATAATATTGTCTATAATATTTCTGTTATAGAAATAATTAATGCTGTCTAAAGAAAACTAGTGAGTTTAGAAATGCTATCTTGAAAATCTGTTCTGTTTACCAAAAAAAGAAGCACTTTAATACCTTTTTATGTTGGTGTGTATGTGTGTGTGTGTGTCAGGCTCTGGACTACTGTCACAGTATGGGAATCATGCATCGTGATGTCAAACCTCACAATGTGATGATCGACCACCAGTTGAGAAAGGTAGGCAGTGCTCTGTGTAGTCTTATTTTGTTCTCCCCTCACACCCCCACACTCACCCTCCCTCACTGGTTATTTTCACCACGGCTTTTCATTCCCATCTTTTGTTATCTCTCTCTTTTTTTTCTTTCTTTTTTTTCCCATTTTGAAAAGCAGTTGTTATTGCATTAGCGTGGGCTTTCAAATACGCAGCGTCCCTGCGCGAGTGCATTAGGCATGAGAACCTTAAAATAAACACAGATGTAATTTCCATCTACGTAAATGTCAGGCTCACTGCACACTGTTGGTGCATTTTCATTAGCTATTAGAATCAGATAATTAAAGCGTTTATGATCATCAGTCTGCGGATGCCTCAGGTCACTTTTTATAGGTTATGATGTTACTTAAAAAAAACAAGACCTTTCCAACTCTCTCGGTTACTTCTGACAGCATGTAGTCCTACGTGTATGTGAAGGACTATGGATCTATTTGCTGTCGAGAGTCGCTTGCTCCCGAGTGCCGAGAAAGGCACTCCGTCTCTCTCGTCTCTCTTCCACTTCCAGCGGGAGGAGTGAGCAACACTAACAGAAAGGAAATCCACTAATCAGCACAGCACAAACACCACAACAAATCAAAAACTGGTCTGCTTTAACTGCTCACAGCTTTAGTGACTTAAGGTTAGGCAGCTCGCTGCCACACTGGTTATAGATTATTTTAAATACATGAAGATAGATACTTTGATCCCACCGGGAAAATAATTGTTTAAAAGCAGCAGGATAAATAATTCTATATGAATTATGAGGATAAGTAACAGAATGCACCTGAGTGGTCATCAGCAAATAGGAGCGCTTCTATTAAAACAGACATTTTTTGCAGTGTGCTGGTCTGGAGCATTCGGGTGTATGAATGCACCTGCAACCCACAGGCTACATCTCAGTCTACAGGCCTCAGTCAGCATATTAAAGGTTAAAGTTCATGACAGGACAATTAGACAAACATTGAATCAGGTGTGGCTTGTTTGGAAGTGTTACCAGGAGAGAGTACGGTGGCCCTGAGAGGTCAAACAGACTGCAACATAAGAAGACACCAGCAAATAGAAAAATTGTAAAAGCTCACAAACCTCTGGGGACCAAATAACGTTACAGAACAGTGGCGGAAGTGGAATGCTAACAGTAAACAGCTAATGGCAAACATGTATGTACAGTATTATATGAATATGTGATTCAAAGGGTTAGGGTTAGCATCTATTCTCATTCACAGCACGGTTGAACCTTCTGCTTTGAGTCTTTTTTGTTTCTGTCACTTCTGCCGCTGGACCGTCAAGTTATTGTGTCCCGAGAAACACTTTCTGTTGTGCTAAATTCAACTTTTGTTGTGTTTCGTGTGCTTTCGCAGTGTTTGTCTATTTTCTGGTGGTTTCTTAAGTCGCGGTATATTTGACGTCTCAGGGCCACTGTAGGAAAGGATGTTCTCTATGAAACAAGAACATCGCAGCATGGTTTAGGTCTGTAAAGTTGAATGTGAACAGATGAGATCGAAGTGAAAATGCTTGGTCACAACATACAGCAGCACATTTGGTGAAAACCAAAGACAGCAAGCATATCAGGACAAATACCGCATATGCACTTTGGCGACAGTGGGAGGGAAAAATGTGAAGCGATTTGTCAATTTGGCCCAAATTGGAATAGAATAATGATCTCGAGCACAGCAGGATTGCTGAAAAAGAAAAGAATCCAGGTGCTGCAGTGGTCCAGTCAAAGTCCAGACCTCAACCTGATTAAAATGCTGTGTCAGCACCTTAAGAGAGCCATGCATAAACAAATACCTGCAAATGCATTGAACCAACACTGAACGGAAGAAAAGGCCAAAATTCCTCCAAAGCGAGACTGATGAAGTCATCAAAATATTAAAATTCCTGTATGCTCAGAGCAAAGCCATATTTAACTCTGACACATTTGGCATTTACAAGCCTTCACCGGGAAGTTAAATACATTTAATGCCCCAGAAAGCCCGCTTTCTAATAATGTATTCACAATAGGAATCATTGACTAGTTTGATATTTTTCATTTTAAAGCCAGTAATATTTATATATCAGATAAGAAATTACATGTTTTATTTGTTTACATCATGGTTTTTTTGTGTGCTTTGTGTGAAAGCAGTAGCAGATCCTGTTTCCTGATTGAAAACAATTCGGTTTTTAATGTTGCAACTTATATAGGTCGAACTGCGATCTTGAGTTTACTCAGAAACAGCAGCGTCGCGGGAATAAAATCTGATGACAGAAGGGGGAAAAAATGGGTTGCTGCAGAAGTGACAGAAATCAAATTCATCAAAAAATGTTGCCAACAGTTAGCATAACAAAAATATCCAAAGGATGTCATCCTCTGTCAGTAAGACGTCTCAAAGGCACACAGGCAGTTCCAGCGGTGCCACAAGGAAATGAGCAGCAATGTGAAGCTGAAATGCAGAAATCTGCGTGCAGCAGACGAAAAGCCCACTTCCCCTTGAAACGTGGAGATGTTCGGAACAAGCAGAGTGTGGACTTGCAGCCAAAAAGCCTTTTCTCTGAACTGGCAACAAAGTGCTCAAACTCAGCTACACACACAAAGCTCGAGAGCACAAAAATGGCAGCAGGGAGTCAAAATTTGAAGTATTTGGTTTGAACAGACCACATTTTGTTCAGTGAGCTGGAGGGCACTTCAAGGACGAGTTTCTGCAGTGAAGTGAAGCTCAGTGGAGGCTATGCTGGGCAGAATAAGTTCTCTGTGGAAAGAAATTCAGACTGCAGGTTTATCTTTATTACAAGAAAAGAAAAACAGACCGTAAGATGTCCAGTAGGGGGCAGCAGGCTGATATAGATGTGACTTCACCCAATTTACCCTTAAATTGCATTAACAGGATGTGTCTCTGCTGTGTGTGTTTTTTAGCTACGTCTTATAGATTGGGGTTTGGCAGAGTTTTACCACCCGTCCCAGGAGTACAACGTCAGAGTGGCCTCACGATACTTCAAAGGCCCTGAACTCCTCGTGGACTACCAGGTAACACGCACACTGTTTTCTCACATGCAGATAATTGAGATGTCTGTTTTGTCCTCATCTGCAGTGCTGTTTGATGATTGTGTGTTCCAGATGTATGATTACAGTCTAGACATGTGGAGCCTGGGCTGCATGCTGGCCAGTATGATCTTTCAGAAAGAGCCCTTCTTCCACGGACAAGACAACTACGATCAGGTGCCTGTCACACGAATTTTTATACGAGATGAGACAAAAGAGTAAACATTAAAAACTGATTCCATGCACACTTGCGTTAAAAAACTCAGAGGGTCTGCCTCGGCTCATGGCACAAACACACAGCTGTTTGTGGTGTCCTTTTCTCAGCCAAAGGTACTTTTTGTAATTACTTTTTGTAAAATGTAATTAAACCTTTCACCACCAGGGGTCCTCATTTTACCAGAAGGTTTCAGTGCAGTTGCTCATTCTAACTTAACTTCTGTGGGGAACCTTTGTAGAGCCTACAATGTAACCTGTTTAATAGACAATGTAGTGAGATAGTGTCCTGATGTTTTCATATGTGGCACTAACTTATAAACCAATAAATGGCAGGGTTTGTCGCTGAAGCATAATTTGGCATAATAAATGCAGTAATTGGTCTGAGTTTCCCACAGTTTGGTAGCATAGACTATATATTAAAAGATGGAGGTAACCACTGTCTTAAAGCTTGTGTGTTACATTTTTTAATGTTTTGGAAGGTGTTAAAAGTCTGCTCTGACATGTATGCTCTTCCACTGTTGTTTTTTTCCAGCTGGTGCGGATTGCCAAAGTCCTGGGGACAGACGAGCTTTTCGGCTACCTGCGTAAATACCACATTGAGCTAGACCCACGCTTCAAGGACCTCCTAGGACAGTAAGTTCACTCGGCCTCTTGGATTCTCTTCATTTGAGAAGCGCTGTCAAGTTTATTTATACATTAAAATGACAGAGTTGACCAAATTGCTGTACATTAAAAGTATATTGCCTCAAGAAAAATTACATGAACATCTAGAGAAAGACAATCGATCAACTCATAAAAGACAATAAAATTAAATAAAACAACAAGGGAAATAAAATGAAAGCAAAACATTAAACAAATAAAATGTATTTGTCTATAAGGATGCTACACTTGATCCAAATGCCAAGAGGAATAAATGTCTTGTTAATAAAGATTTAAATGTGTGTACCATCTGAGCTGTACGGATATGGAGAGATGGATTATTCCATAGACCTGGTGCTAAGAGCAACTGGGTAGGTGACCTCAGAGTACTTACAGGTGTATGAATGTGATTTTCAAAGCTTTAAAAGTAAGCAATAAAATCTTAAAATCAATTCAAAAACGGAAAGGGAACCAATTAAGAGATGTTTGTGCTTTTTAATACCAGTAGAGAGGCAAGCTGCCGCATTCTGGACTAACTGCAACCAAAGATGACTGTTCGATACCAAAGGGAATTACAGTAGTGCAGGTGGGAAGTGATTGAAAACATCAATAACCTTTTCCAGGTCATTTTGCAAGAGATAAGGTTTTACTTTGGCAGTGACTCTGATTTGATAAAAGTAAATTATAGAGACAGTCCTTATTTGTTGATCCATTAAAAAAAAAAACTTATCAAAAATCATGCCCAGGTTTGTTTGTTTTTTTTATTACAGCAGCATGACAGTAATGAGCCGAATGACTCGGCGTGTCAGAAGAGTTGATTGAGGGGTGAAATTTACCAAAGCAAATAACCTCGGGCTTTCTTTCATTAAGATATAAGAAATTTATCATCACACAGAACTTAATGTTGCTAAGAAAGCTGAACTGATGCTCCCATGCATCTGCTTGTCAATTGAATGAGGATATATGCCTGGATGTTATTAGCAAAGCAGTGGAAAGAAAAATGATGTTTTCTAAAGGTCAAACTTAGAGGCAACATATACAATGAAAAAAGAAGGGGGCCCAGGATGCACCCTTGAGGCACTCCATAAGTGAAAGGTGCTGTTGTAGAAGAAGAATCTCCCACATGTACAGAGAAACTTCTATTCTTTATGATTTGAACCAAGTCAGAAGCATGCCTCCAAAAATGGAAACATGTTTGTCGTCATTTGCCTGCAGGCAGAGCAGGAAGCGCTGGGAACAGTTTGTGCAGACGGAGAATCAGCACTTGGTGAGCCCCGAAGCTCTGGACCTGCTGGACAAGCTGCTACGATACGATCACCAACAGAGACTGACCGCCACAGAGGCCATGGAGCACCCCTACTTCTGTAGGTTTTTTGGGTTTAATGACTCTAAATCAAAAGGAAATCTATTATTCTCAGAGATATTCTGGTTTTTAAACACGGTTCCCTTTCCCCTCGCTCCTGCAGACCCTGTAGTGAAGGAGCAGTCTTTGTCGAATTCTGACAGCAACATGGTTTCCAGTGGCAACACTACAGCGCGATGAAACACAGGTAACGGCTTAAAGAACATCATCAGAGCTCATCCGTGAGGAGTTGAAAGCACACACAGAAGTCCAAACAATAATCAGATGAAGTTTTCACGTGTGCTCAGATTTTAAGTTTAATTTTTCGCTGTAGAAAGAAGTTTTTTCCCACGCAGAGTGTACAGCAGATGTTAATGTTGTCACTTATTACGGAATCAAACTCAAAGTATTGTTAGTATTTCCGAGCTTTAAACGCTGCATGGTTGTACTGTTTACCACACTCCATATTATCCATTGTTGATCTACACACGTGTTTGTTGTTGCCACGGACGTTGCACGCTGTCGTTGTCGTGTCATTGTCATGAGACACAAACAAAATCACAGTTTAGTAACGCAACGTGCTTACAGGAAAGTAACAGTAATCTAATTACTTTTTTGCAATAGTAATCCCTTTATAAACTCACTGTGCTTTTACCGCCATATCCAAAATTAGCTGAAAATGGTGGATGCACACATTAAACGTGGCCAAAATCTTCAGTAATGAGGTAACAAGGAGTTTGCACAAGGATAATCCCCAGGAGCGAAAGGCTCAGGTTGGCTCTGTGTGATGTCAGTGTCTGAAAAAGGTGGACTAAAGCAACTCGTTTGGGGTGGAGGATGGCCTGAGGGCATGTAGTAGGCCTCAGAATCAGATAAATATGTAACTAATTAGGAATCGGTATTGTCTTACAAAGTGTTTCAGTCAAAAATTCAGATTCTCCTAATTGTCAGGTTTCATCCAGGTGTCTGCAAGAATGAATTTAAGTGTGAAAAGTCAAAGTTGATTATCAATAATGAGCATATCGTGATTTAATTTGGCATGCGGTGAGCTAATGGCATCCTCATAAAGCCTGCCAATCGTGAAGCTCCGTAAAGGTGCCTCATTTCCTTGTTGCTCAGAAACAGAAAGTGGAAGGCGACCGGTATTGGCGCTACAGCTGCCCGTCACGAATGAGCTAACTGCAGCGTGCTGTCAGTGTGGTTTTACAAACGATGAAATCCTCGTGTTACGGCTTTATTATCAGCACAACACCAGTGTTTATGTTTGTTATACATCGATAACTCCCTGATGATGTCTGTGTCTTCTGCTTTAAAGAAGCCTGGAAGCAAAACGTCCGTGAGTTGCTGCTTTAATTGATTCGACTCCTCTCACTCGTTCTTTGTCTCTCTTCACAGAAGCGGAAAAAGAAGTTTGTTACCTCAACTTTGTACCCGGTTGTGACAGTGACTTTGACAAGTGTACAGTGACAATGGATCAAAGTAACTCTGACCAGTTACACACTCACAGATACACACATCAGTGCAAGCACACCTCTACATGTACAAACACAGATGCAGACGTGTATACATAAACCCTCCTCCTCTGTATCAGTCTGTGATTGGCTTGTCCTGGTTCCCTGTCCAGCAGACCTGACCAGTGAGCTTGAAGCTGCTCCACCCCCTCCACCCATTGTCCCCCTCAGCTGGTCTCTGTCCTCACAGCTCAGTTTCATGTTGGCCAGTGAAGACAAACTACAATTCAGTCCCTCCTCCTCCTCTTTCTGTCCAGCCCTCCTTTATAGCGCCCCCCTCTTTGTTTGCATCAGCATGGAGAATGAACAGGAGCGTGAACCTGTACAGGTCCCGCCCCCGACCCTAACTTGTCTGTCTCCTTCCTGTTTTTTCCTCCCCACCCTCTTCCCCCTTCAGACAGACAGGCATCTTAGCACTACTCCAGATCTGAAAGTGGCATGGTGGACTCTCTCTAGATAGAATGATGATGACGATGATAATAATATTAATATTAATGAAAATTAAATGATTTTTATTTAGATGAACTGCACGCGTTGTGAGTGATTTTTACTGCTCATTTGTTTTGATATGGGGTGACATTTATTATGATTATTTTATATTTTGGTTAATAAAGGAAAATGGGTTGAGTTAAAGGGTTCCAGTTTACCTAAAATACACAAGATGGCCTTTAACCAAAGATATTTGGGTATTAAAACAACATGTGGTGAACAAAAACTGTGTAGTGCATTTAGTTTTGATGGATAAAAGCCAATATTAAGGTATTTTAAAGTTACTTTAGCTCGGGATGATGAACTCATTTTGCACTGTGGGTCATACAAAGCCCTCTTTGATGTCAAATAATTGCCAATTGATTAGATTTAATGAAATTTAGTGTTTTTCATTTGACAAAATTACACGGAAAATATACATGCAATCAAATTACTTCCGAGTCAGCATTTTGGGCCAACTTTCAGGTAACGCCCAGACTCTCTGTCCAGCCGCCGCCTCCAGCTCTTCTCAGGGAGGAAACCTTTCCTGATGAAGGGAAACAAGGAGAAAAGGCTTAGTGATCCCAAATTACACAAGAACTGGACTGTAAATCGGTGACAACAGGTCTTATGGAGCGATGTGCTGTATTTCCATATAGGTTTCCAATTTTCCCAGCAAAATATAAAGAAATGAGGGATAGCTCCAAAGTTTTGCACAGTGCTATATGTAGTCCCATTGTTACCGTTTAGCTGATGAGGGGGTATGAGCCTTAATCTTTTGCAGCCTGGTCACTAACTTGTCCTCTGCTGTTTGGTGTTGTCCGTGAAAGTGTGCGCATTTCTCTGTGTAAAAAAACAAAAAAAGTGGCAGAAAGTAAAACCAGTACAAGCTGAAAAATACATAAGTATTCAAAGCATCGAGGAGGACTGCAGTGGCATGGTAAATATTTGCATATTCAACACGTTTGACATTGCAGTCACTCACTCACCATCACAAATCTGAAACACTGTTATTGTTCTTTTCAATACTGTGCTAATAAATTGGTTTGATTAGCCAGCAGAACCCTGATATTGCTTCAAATTCACATGACTTTGTCATAGTTAAAACACATGCTCCTGGAATATGTTTGCTGCCTGTATCTGGAGGGCTGCAGGGAGTTATGACTTGCAAATTATGCAAATCTCAATTTGGTGCCCAAAACAGGAAAAGTCACAAATTTCCTGCATGTTACAAGATAACAGGGAGACAAAATTTTCTTCTTCTGTTCCTCATCTGTTGGTGTTCACTATATAACATTTTTGAAAACATAACATCAAAAGGTTCTGAGAATCTGGAAAAATCAGGAAGACTTTCAGAAATTACAGTTCATCCACAAACCCAGGTTATAGCTCTATCATGCAAAGAAGAAGCCATATGTCCTAAGACCAGGAAAGGCACTGTATTGTTCATCCTGATTGTCAACACTCAGTTCAAGAGGCTGCATATTTCATAGTATGGGGGTGCAGCTTGCACATCTGGAAAGGCGCCATCGTTGCTGAGCAGTATGTACAGGTTTTAGCATCTCCAAAAGCTGCAGCTCTTGTGGGGTGCAAGAAATTAACAGTGCTGATCCAGTGCAGGATCATGTGGGGTCGAAGTTAGTGATGCATGTGGGGAGCAAAGGCTGACCCATGTGGTCCAATTGAACAGACAAATAGCAGAAAAAGTTCATGATGGTTCTGATAGAAAGGTACACAGTGCATCGCAGTTTGTCGCATATGAGATGAAGGTGCACCGATGCTGACCCCTGTCCACCACCGAAAGTGGCAACAATGGTCACAACGACAGACAACAACAGAAATGGAAGAAAGTGGCCTGATCTGATGAATAATGTTTTCTTTTACATCCCATGGATGACTTGGTGGGTTTGCATCGCTTACCTGGGCATCACCTGGCACCACGTACGCCGTAGACCACGTAGACTAACGGTGCGGTACTCCCTGATGGATGCGACCCCTTTCAGCAGGATAATGTGCCCTGCCACAAAGCAAAGATGGTTCAGGAACTGACACAACAATGAGTTTGAGATGTTGACTCAGCCTCCAAATCCCCCAGATCTCAGTCCAATCAAGCATTGGTGGGATGTGCTGGACAAAACAAGTCCAATCCATGGAGGCTCTACATTCACAACTTACAGGACTTAAAGGACTTTATTGATACGGACTTGGTACCAGATACCCCAGCAAACCTTCAGCGGTCTAGTGGAGTCCATGCTTCCATGGGTCAGGGCTGTTTTGGCAGCAAAAGGTGGACAAATACAATATTAGACAGGTGGTCATAATATGATATCTGATTGGTGTATGACAACAGCAGGGCTTCATATGAAAAAAAAAGTCTGTGTTCCCTTGATTGGCCAAACCTTTCACCATTTGGTGCATCATGAAATACAAAATACACCAAAGAAGAACCAGGACAGTTAAAGCACTAGAATCCCGAATCAGACAAAGTTCCTCTCACAAAAGTTCGGCAGCTTGTTTCCTCAGCTCTCAGACTTAGACTATTGTTTATTAAAAAATGATACACAGTGCTAACTTTGACATATTTGTTGCCATCAAATTCAAAATTACCATTTTTTCTTTAAATTGTACATTTTCTACATGTTTTCTATTGTAAATGAATACCGGTTTTATTTAGCATTGGTTTCAGAGACTAATTATGAGATTGTGTTACAGCACAGTCAGGGGACACCAGTCTATTTGACCTGTTCTTTGTTTATTTAATGTTAAACCTGTACAATGAATGGTTGATCACAATGTATAGCTGTCTTTTACAGGTCACCAGCATTAGTTGCTGTTGTTGTGTCCAGGTCTGAAGTATTGGCTTTCTTCTTATACTGAAAAAAGGAAGGCTTCCTGTCCTACAACCTGACTCCTCGCTCACGTTCGCTTACTCTCCAACACCAACACACACATCAAACTTTTAACAGTAGTGTTGTGTGATCAGCGGTGGCCACTGCACACTCTCTTTGTCCACACACACATGCTCGTGTGCAAATGTACAGGTGACCTGTAGTTTCCACATTATTTAGCCAGCAAATGAATAATTCTGGGCTGTAAACAAACAGCGAGTTGTGAACTTTGTGATCCTTTTACAGTGACTACTTTTCCATCTGACTGCCTTTCTGTTGGTTCACGTGATACCTCTTCATCAACATGTTTACTTTTACATAGAATTTGGGTCTTCTTTTCTTTGAATAATATGAACACTTTAGCTTCTTTAGTTAAAAAATATTGTGGCTTTATATATGACACCTTTTTGGATTGACACTTTCAAAGAATTCTAGAAATAAGATGCAATTAATAAAGTGAGCAATGGCAGAATTCCATTTATCTACCACAGATTCCTAATATTGAAAAAAGAAGAGTGTAGGAAAGCTGAGCGCAGATGGAGAAAAACAAACCTCCAGGTTCATTATGACATTTATAAAGAGAAACTTCACAATTATAATTTACAAC
>NW_005187715.1:458632-459406 GCF_000239375.1 Pundamilia nyererei
CCACATTTCAGCCACTTGTTTTGTTCAGTGATTGTTGCAGCTTTTTGTTCGTCTCTTAGTACGTCAAGTGGTATTTGTGTACAACGTTCGGATGTTAGAAGCGTTATCATTTGTTGTGCAGCCTGCTTTGCTGTTTGGTCTGCAAAGTTATTTCCTTTTGTGACAACGGAGTTGCCTTTTTGATGTGCTGCACATTTGCAAAGTGCCAATTGTTTTGGCAAGGTGATCACTTCCAATAAGAATTTTAATAAGCTGCCGTGTTGCACTGGGTTACCCATAGAGGTGACCATACCTCTGTTATGCCAAATATTTGCAAAGTGGTGCACTGCTGAAAAAACAAACTGGCTGTCAGTGGATATATTTATATTTTGGCCTGTGTGCAATTCATATGCACGTATGACTGCATACGTGCAGCTGACTCTTACTGCCTCTGCTGCGGCTACGTAGGCTTGCACATGCAGGCAGGCCTGACGCAACAGTTTAATTTACACGAGTCTAAGTTTCACTAGAGATGCTAACGAGCGTTGTTTTTCTCCAAATGCCTGTGCTATCACAGCTTTCAGATAATGAGCATGTGTAACATGCTCATCAACTTAACGGTGTCCACATATTTAATTCAGCTTCTCAATCCTGTAACTTTAGCTGTTGTCTACAGGGTTTGGCTTATTAGTTGTTATTATAGATGTGCTCTATATCTCAGTAATATTTTATCTAGGATAAATGGCAGGTTTTTAAGCAGGTTAAGTGCCTCTATGCACTTAATTAGTTTAGATA
>NW_005187715.1:461565-463332 GCF_000239375.1 Pundamilia nyererei
CTACCTGTGAAATTTCCCCTAACCGTTCCCATTTTTAAACCTAGTACGTCTTGTATTACTTGGAACATTTCATGACCATTTAAATACCACTGTCTTCTGATCTTTTCTACCGCATCTCTCCAGGGTATGAAACCTTCATTAAGAGGGGGAACGTCTTTTAACACATTTTGCCTATCTTTTTGTGACCACGGCCGAAACACGAATGTATTTGGGTTATTATCACGTTGTGCCCCTCCATCTACTTCACCTTCCCCTGTGGGTTGGCCGTATCTGGGGTTTGGTACTACTATCATGGGAAAAATGCCAGGAGGACCAGGTGGTTCGACATCACCTCCCATATCTCGTCCGTAGCGATCTTTTCCTATTTTTTCTGTGGATTTTCACCTAGTGCCATTTTATCTAACATGTTTTGTGCCTCTGCATAAAGACCAGATTGAGGTCTAAACAGATCACAGGATAGTTTAACACAGGAAGTAGTATCATATGTCACAGCATTCCTCTGCACATATGTTTTCACTCCCTTTCTCTATGGTGGTTCCAATACACAAGCTCTTCTTCCTTTAAATGAAGCTACAAATAAACATGATCACAAAACTCAAAATTCTTTCATCAGATGACATTGGAGAAGTTGTATTACCTCAGCTGAATGAGAAATCACCTCAAAACCTCGAGTCCTCAAAGATATCCTCTGCAGCTTGCAAGCCTAAAATTACAGGTGATTCAGAGGTCAAAGAGTTGAAAAATCCCACAAAAGATTCTTCTGCAGATGACAGAGTGTCTCAGCAGATGTTAAAAGCTGAGGATGAAAGACTCAAAACAGCTGTAGAAGTTCTGGCCGGGAACCTTATTAAGTGGTTCTTCTGCAAAATGGAGATGAAATGTGACAAAGAATTTTGCCAGTCACTAAAGAGGTTGTTGTTCGTGAAATTCTGGGCTGAAGTTGAGGGGAAAAACTTAAATATAACCCCAGAAAAGATTATAAACCTGGAAAAGAAAATTTACAAAGCTCTCCATAAAGATGTGCGCTTGACTCCAGCTTTACTATTAACTCTAACAACGGAGAGTCAAGCACTCTTTGAGGGGGTGCTTAGTTTTTATTTCAAAAAGTATCTTTTCCCAAAAAAGAAACCATCTATATTCCAACGTTTTTTTACCACAATACGCAAAGCCATCTTTTCATGTTTCTTACCCAACAGTCACCCTTAAGTAACTGCAGCCATGACTTTCACTTTTTTTTAAAGATGAAATTTAGGGCTTCACTTGTTTAAATTCAATTGGACACAAACAACTGATCACCTCAAATTGGCCAGTAAATTTTAAATATAACCCAAAAAATAACTGGCTAAAATAAAATTGTAAAAAGAACTTCTCCCCCAGCCAGTCGCAGCAGATGGCTGTCCCTTTTTGTGCCTGATTCTGCTGAAGGTTTCTTCCTATTAGAAGGGAGTTTTGCCTTCCCACTGTTGCCTCGTGCTTGCTTAAAAGGGATTTTTGCTGGGTTTTTTCTCTAATACTGCAGGGTCTTTGCAGTATAAGAGAACCTTGAGGTGTAAGTTGTATTTGGTATTTTTTTGTTCAGATAATAATACCAAACAAATTATTCATTAATCAATAAAATACCACCAAAAAAATTACATCTGAATTTCTGCTTATTTCATTTGCTGTCAGATTGTATGTATTGTACTTATTCTATTGTATATAATATTTTATTCTATTTTGCATAGTATGTTATTCTATCTTATCTTATGCTACTGTATTGTTTTTTTT
>NW_005187715.1:464086-465318 GCF_000239375.1 Pundamilia nyererei
CAGTATTGCATCATACTATGGTTTATGGTTTTAGTTATTACACTTTTTAGAGCAGCTGGAAAATAGACTAGTATTAAATAGGAGCTATATAAAATAGTATAAAATAGTATGGTACTCACATGAGTATCCATATACATGAGTACCTTCCCCCGGTGTTTTCCGTTTCTTCCATCATGTTACAGTCTGTGTTCAAAACTTAGCTGACAGTTCACCACCTGTTAATGAGAGCTTAAAATTACAGTATTAAATATCACGGCATATCTATGTATGTTTTTATGTTTCTTAACTTTGCATTGGCCTAGGGGCACTGTGAGGACCAATACCTATATGGGATACAGATTTTTTATAGAAATTACACAATTGTATATATTTGGACATTCGACAGTTGAGTCGAGCATCGAATTGCGTCACACTGCAATGATCGCAGCGTATGTTTTTGTATGCCTCCTTTACACTGGCGCACGACCTTTGCAGATGAAAATGAAAAAAAAAATGTCCATTTTAATCACGTGTGAAATGACTGATTGGAAATTTTCATCTGTGAGGTTCGTTGTGCAATTTGATGTTTTCCTGCCCCCTGCTGGTATCGTACCCCTCTAACAGGTCAACACATATCGAGGGTTGTAGTCCCTTGTATAATAACGCTGTTATAAATGCTCGGATTTGCTTTTTTATGTTCTTAGCTGGCCATATTATATAGCAGACTCCAGTGTATAATATCTATTGTATAGAACGGCTTATTTTACTCTATTGAAAGATTAAATATGAATGTTATTGTTTTGTTCGCTTGCATGTACATGTGCCTGGTCAAAAGTCACTGTTGTTGCAGACTGATGCCAACAGCTATGCAGGCAATTTTTTTCATTACCGCCTTTGGAGATGCCTTTGAGCAAGACCAATACCACTAATGAGATTTATAAGTTTAGGTGATGCTTTTAACTAAGTGGTGTCTAACTCGAATAGAAGTAGTGCACTGTACTTCAAGTACTCCGTCATATATAAAAGTCCTGCATCCACAAAGTTTCTTATTAGGAAAATAGACCCAAAGTATTAAAAATGATAAAGCATTCAATGCAGAATAACGGCCACAGATTTTAAAACATTCATTATCAGGCATGACATACCCATCATCAGCAAAGAGTCATATGACGCCACTATGAGTCACAGAATAGTTTAATTGCACTTCATATTTCGATCACTTTTTCCACCGAGGTTTTGACACCGTTTTAACT
>NW_005187715.1:466448-468184 GCF_000239375.1 Pundamilia nyererei
GGTTTAACAGCAACAGGTGCTTAGGAGAATTATGCTGTATTCGGGGAGGGTTTGCTTTTGCTATTGTGTAAATATAACGGCTTTTCTGGCTACTGTTATAAAATATTAAAATAAAATATTAAAAATCTGCAATCATAAAAAAAAGAATAAGTAATCACCGTAGCATATTATTTAGAAGTTTTCGATGCGCGTATATGCAGATGTGATTGTAAGTCAGTTTAAGACCTACTAACTACGACTTTGGTGAACGCCTCACAAACCCCGCCTCTCTCGTCCGTGTCTCGCGAACGGCAGGAGTTTAAAGCCTCCGGTGTCATTACGAAAGTCAGTTCATTAGTCAGGTCGACTGTCCACTGAGGAGGACTTGCTCTCAGTTTTCAGTTCAGGTGGACCTTTTTACACCTCCACTAACAGGATGTCTCCGTCCACGTCCCCCCGCTTCTTCACGGAGAGGGAGGTAGCCCGCCACTGCACCAAGGAGTCCTGCTGGGTGCTGATGGGGACCAGGGTTTACGACGTGACAGCCTTCTTGCGGATGCACCCGGGTGGGGAGGCACTAATACGCAGCCGCTCCGGCAAGGACGTGCGCCAGGTGATGGAGGGACCCCCACACCGGCACTCGGAAAACGCCCGGCGGTGGATGGAGCAGTACTACATCGGGGAACTGAACAGAGACAGCGTCACCGGCGAGGCACAGGTACCTCCCTTCCTCCCTAACTAGCTAGGATGACACCGCTGACCTCAGAGTAAACAACTTAAGAGGAAAAGAAATAAAACCTTTTTCCCGCATCTTCTGTCGATGTAGTTAAAGATGTGTTAAAGTGATATCTCATTTTTGAACCACACACCTGTTGAAAGGTTAAAGTTTAATATCTTTCTTGTGAACTTAGCTCTGTGGACTTTAGAGCCATAAAAATGTAAATCGAGCCCAGATTTCCGTTGTCAACTTTCAGAAGTTTCTCGCATGTTTGTCATTTGGAGTCTTTAATCCCCCCTGCCCTCCCCCTCCCCACGAGCCCTGCCAGGTGAGATCAATATTCCTCACACCTTGTTAAAAAGCTGTCAACAGCCTCACATTTTCTATTGTAAGGAGGTTTAGAAGTGTTTATAGACTTCATTTGATTCCAGACCCAGAATTAGGAGAAGGAAACTAGTCCCGGGCTCTTGGAGCAACAGGTGTATAATCCGCTCTCACTTGACTTTATTGGGCGTTTTCCTTCTTAGGTAACGAGGAAAAGGGAACTGGTATTGATCATTGAGGACGGGAGTAAGGTGTTGGTGATGGAAAAGCAATGCTTGTGTAATTCCTAGGTGGAGGAGGGAGGGGCTAACAGGTGACATGAGAGACCTGTGGGGTTTTGGTGAGCTCTGGTGGGTGTGGAGGGGTCAGACCTGTTAATGAATGATTCAAGGCCTGTGCCTGTGTGCGTGTTTCTGAAAGAAGGCGAGAGAAGGAAACTGGTTCGTCTTGTCCCGGGAGAGGGGGGCTGCAGACTGGGGGGAAACATGCCCCCTTCTGTCTCTGTAAAATGAATCCACACCCAGCCAGGTCCTGCAGGTTTCTGTGCGTGTGAGGAGGGAGTTTGCATAAATCTCTTGCAGACACAGTTCACATTTACATGGCTTGCCCACTCTCACGTGTGTCCTTGCTTGTTGGTTGCGTCTCTGCACAGAAAGTTTACACAACTGCTCTAACAAAATGCTCTGTGGGACTTTGAGGGTTAGTGACTGATAAG
>NW_005187715.1:468204-469819 GCF_000239375.1 Pundamilia nyererei
GTCTTTAATCCCCCCTGCCCTCCCCCTCCCCACGAGCCCTGCCAGGTGAGATCAATATTCCTCACACCTTGTTAAAAAGCTGTCAACAGCCTCACATTTTCTATTGTAAGGAGGTTTAGAAGTGTTTATAGACTTCATTTGATTCCAGACCCAGAATTAGGAGAAGGAAACTAGTCCCGGGCTCTTGGAGCAACAGGTGTATAATCCGCTCTCACTTGACTTTATTGGGCGTTTTCCTTCTTAGGTAACGAGGAAAAGGGAACTGGTATTGATCATTGAGGACGGGAGTAAGGTGTTGGTGATGGAAAAGCAATGCTTGTGTAATTCCTAGGTGGAGGAGGGAGGGGCTAACAGGTGACATGAGAGACCTGTGGGGTTTTGGTGAGCTCTGGTGGGTGTGGAGGGGTCAGACCTGTTAATGAATGATTCAAGGCCTGTGCCTGTGTGCGTGTTTCTGAAAGAAGGCGAGAGAAGGAAACTGGTTCGTCTTGTCCCGGGAGAGGGGGGCTGCAGACTGGGGGGAAACATGCCCCCTTCTGTCTCTGTAAAATGAATCCACACCCAGCCAGGTCCTGCAGGTTTCTGTGCGTGTGAGGAGGGAGTTTGCATAAATCTCTTGCAGACACAGTTCACATTTACATGGCTTGCCCACTCTCACGTGTGTCCTTGCTTGTTGGTTGCGTCTCTGCACAGAAAGTTTACACAACTGCTCTAACAAAATGCTCTGTGGGACTTTGAGGGTTAGTGACTGATAAGCTGTAAGTACAAAGGAAATTACTTTTGGACCCCTTTGTCTGTCAGCTGTGAGTTCTGCACATGCATGTAGTTGACAAATTTGGATGGGCGGGGGGCCGAAAAAAAGAACAAAAAAGAAGTCAGATTGACCCAAAAGATGCCAGACCCTGCCTTTTACTACCACTGGATCCCCACACTATAGAGGCCAAGCGTATGGGTTTTTCCTTTAATTTGTCATTTTTAATGTCTTGTCTTGCTTATGGCTGATGGAGGATCTGCGTGGCAGTTATGTAAACACACATTTTCACACCGTTTCACATGAGCTGTTTGTGATGTTGGTGTTTGTCTCTTGAAGCAACAACAGCAGCTAAGAAAAACAATGTAAAAACAAGTTTTTCAAGACTTTTGATTTAAATTGTGCCTCATTTGGATGCAGTTCACGACTGAGGTCAGTGACTGGGTGTATGGAGGACCTGTTTTGACTCATGTCAAAATAATCCGTATTTCATTCATCTTTTATGTGACAGAAGCCATTTTAACTAATCATGCCCTTCAGGATTGAATTGAATTGATTGATATACCTTTATTAGTCCCACAAGGGGAAATTTCAGATGAGACTTAAACCAGCTTTCTTGGGATTGGCTGTCCCTCACAAACCAAAAGGGTTAAACGGCATGTGGGAGGGGCTTCTGGGTTCAAAGGCAGATTGGCACAATGTCTGCTCTGTACCAGAATGTGTTCTGCACAAGGGCAAACGAGGCTTCTTCCTCCCTTTCCCAATAAAAGTCCTTGACTTATAGATCACTGTGCATGTAAACTGTTTACAGAAGTGTATTGAAGCAATTCACAACAATTTCAAGCAAAGTGAGAAGAAATCAAG
>NW_005187715.1:471742-472911 GCF_000239375.1 Pundamilia nyererei
GTGTATGTGTGTATATATATGTGTGTGTGTGTGTGTATATATACACACACGCATGCCTTGCCTGCTAGCATCTTGCACCCGGCTGTTATGTGCTGGATTGTCTCTCTAATCATTCATTTAGCAGGGAAAAAAAAATCAGGCTTGCTGGGTCAGCTCAGGTCAGATCTTAAAGATATGTGCTCTTAATATCATATAGCGCCAAGAGTAGATTATGTTGTCACTAGATTACTTTTCTGAATGATGACTAATTATTGATTTACCATGGGTGTGAAATTCTGAAAGTATGAACACGTAGGTCACATGACAGACCAACTGACTCAACAGGATATTCCAGTCATTTCAGTGAAAGATCACATTTGTATAGTGCGTTCTCTATTCATGGCTGACGAACTGCTCACCCTCTCCCTTCCCAATGAAACTGCTGCGAATGTGTGTGTTTTTGTTTTGTTTTTTCTCTTTAATAATTTGCTGATTGGCTGTAACTGGCATTGTCACATCGCCAGTGCAGAAACACACTCTGAGACTTTAAAGCAGTTTTAGTTCTTTGTTTTTTTGATGGAAACAAATTAATAAATCAACCGTTTAGTGATAAATGTGATATACATTTGTGTGGACTGGAGAGAAAAATCAGTGGAAGTACCACAGTTTGGGCTTCAGACATGAATCTCAATACTGTTATTATTCTTATCAGCTATATTATTAGCCAGAGGTGGGCTTTCTGTGTTTGTGGGAAAATCTGCTTGCAGAAAAAGAGAAACCAATGTTTAGTGCTAAACTGATTTCGTGCTTATTCCATAACTGTAATAAGAAAGAAATAGTCTTCTAAATATTAAGCCACTGTTTTAGATGCCATCTAAAACACTCCCATTAAGACATTTATATTTTTGAGTCATCAGTAAATAAATTAATTGTTCTGCATGTTTGATCCCAGCTTGAGGTCGATGCTTCATAAGAATGCTCCTAGTTTTCTTATTCTAGGAAGAAGCTGTGGAGCAGAGGGTTAACCCCCTGCTAAGTAGAAAGACGTACAGTCTATTCTCTGTCTCAGGGGAGACTGCCTCATAGGAAAACTATAAAACTGCAAGCAAGTCTGTATCTAGAAAGCTGTGAGCTTGTACAGCGTGCTGTTTGAGGAAGCAGCAGTATTTAAGAAAAAAAAAGATTAGAAG
>NW_005187715.1:473611-475397 GCF_000239375.1 Pundamilia nyererei
TTAAACAGAAGAAAGCTGCGGCAGAACAAGGATCAGGGAGGGGCGGGGCCATCTGCTGTAAACGGTTGGGGTGAGAGAAGGAAGACAGGATAGAAGACATGCTGTGGAAGATTTAGTCAAGGCCTGAATACAACAAATGTGTCCCGTGATTTTATTTTTTATTTTATTTTTTTATTTTTTTATTAAATTTAAATATATACTAGAGGACTGAATCCGAAGTGGACCAGTAAGAAGAGAGCAGAGGCATCTATCACTGTATTCATAACAGCTGAGTTCTTTTTCAATAGGTGTGCATTTTAACCCTCTTTTAAGAGCACTTTAAACCTCTCAAAGGATGAAAGTGCTTTTAACTTCATTCACTTTTGTTTTTTGTTTTTGGTATGACAGATGATCCGTTTATCCACAAAACCTGCTGACACTCACATCAATACTTTTTTCTTTTCTTTTTTTCTTTGTCTTTTAGGCTACTGCAAATTTAGATTTAGAAAATCTAGTCATCTTATTAGACCTGACTCTACACAAATGTTTGACTACGCTGAGAAGTTCTCCTGTTGATTAGTAACTATGCATAACATTGTTTCCATGTTATTAAAGTGAACATGTGATGCATATTTTAAGCTCTGTATTGTTGTTCTTACAGCTCTGTCCTGTTGTTCTTCTAATAGAGTAACGTTGTATGATTCAAATTTCAAAGTAATCCCTCTTTATATTAAACTGGGACTTGTTGAACCTTACCTCTGCCTCCTCCAAAAACATCCTTTTTTTAAAAAAAGAAGAAGAAGCAAACCTCCTTTTGATTGGCTGCTCTTTGTAAACAGAAGGTTTTGAACAGCAGGTGGGTGGGGCTTCTGAGCATGGTCATCACTGTGAGCACATCCTGTGTATCATTTAGAGTGAAAAGTAGAAAAGCTCTCTTAATTGTTTTCATTGATTACTTGCACATATGCTGATATCATTATGTGTGATATCATTTGTGTGCGCATTTGTAGCAGAATTAAGTGAAGTACAGGGTAGAAGCACTACTGCAATTGCATAGCAATTTCTGTTTTGCAAAAATTGTATAAATTCTCCCACTGATTATCCACTTCAGCACTTTCTAGTTAACTTCATGCATATTTCAGGTCAAGTGAAAACAGAACTGCACATTCATTCCCAGGTGCAACTTTGTTCTGTGACCCTGCCCCTGTTGTCTTGAAGGAACTGAGCCAACACTGCCTATCAGCCTCTGGACAGTATGTGGAAATACCTGGCCCAAAAGTGCTGAACACATTCCATCCATTTTGTGTCATTCAGCTTGTTTGTCGCACTTGTTCTTTCTGTAAACTGCAGACAGAGAACAGAAGCTGGCATGTAAACTCCTCACATGCAGGAAAAAGGAGCTGCATAGTCATGAACTTGAGAGCATAGTAGCTGTATTCTTAAATGTGAATCTCTAATGAGGGGATTGTGTACATGAATGAACAACAGCTGAACAGAGAGTGGCCATATTTAGGATAGCAGTGTTGGAGTACAACAGCCTAGTTATGTACTTTTTGAGTGGGTGATGATGAATATAAAGTATAAACTCAGGCGTGCCATGATGGTGGCTGTTAAGTTTTGTGGACTGAATTCTGGAGGGCGTCCAGTTCGAGCCGGTGGATCGTAGGAATGCAGACCTTCGTGTGCACAGGTCTTTCCCCACTCAATGGCGGGATTGTCTTTTATCAGAGGGCACAGAGAGGAAGACGGAAGGACCTGATCCAAATATTACCTTTTAATATCAGTATTAAAACATGCTAACTGCCAC
>NW_005187715.1:476469-477868 GCF_000239375.1 Pundamilia nyererei
GGGGAGAGCCCAACACATTGACACACATGCATATGCTCAGAGGTGTGTTGTTTCAGAAAAACAAACAGTTAAAGGTGTGGGAGAAACAGACAAGACTTTCAGACACACCCAGAGAAGGTGCAGGAGATGAAAAGGCCTGAAGAACTTTGCAGTATCGTCTTTAGGGAGCGAAAGTGTTATTAAAGGGGGAGACTTTGTGTGCAGTACAACATGGCTGCTCATCAGGTTAAGGTCTCTAGACAAACTTTTGTCTCTGGGGAATGCTGTGAAATGAGTGCGACATCTTAGTGTCTGGTGAAAAGAGTTGGCTCACAGCAGTACACAGTGGGAGCAAGAGATAAATGTGTCAGATATCTGGGGAATTTGCTCCTGCCTTTTGGGTTTGGGTCTTGCTTATGGTCACAATATATTATACACCACAGGCTGGAAACCAGAGTAAACATACGGGAGAAAGCTGTTAGGCTTTTGGTCCAGGGAGAGTATAGGTATTAATAAGAGGTGTGGTCATTAAAGTCCTGGAATTTTCTTGTGCACCTCTGTAATGTGTTATGTGCAGCTGCTGTTTTTCTTTTTTTTTCCTTTTTCCCTTCAGATTACTCTCTACACTCTGTTCTGAACAGTTTTCTCTCGTGTTTTTGTGATTGACACACGAGCGTGTCAAATCAACAGCTAAACACTTGAAGTCAAAGGTAGCCAAATCTGGGTAGTTGGGTGAGAGGTGAGGTTTCGGTGTGCTGTGTGACAGTTGTGAAACTATAACATGCACTACACTTCAGTTAGGGTTTGTTTTTTGTTTTGTTTTTTGTTTTTTGTTTTTCCCGTATTACAGATGGGTTTTGATATTACAGAGACTCCTGGGGTAAAATGTACAGGACACTGCTTCATGATTTGCTGGTGGGGTGTAAATGACAGTCATGCTACTGGCTGAACTTCTGCTAATTCCTCCTCTCAAAACTGCTGTTTGGTTTGTATTCAAATACTTGTTTTCTTCATCACCACCACAGTCATGTGACACCCAGCCTCGTCTGACACAATAATTAATGTCAGCTCTCTGCAGAAGTTTGAGCTCTGCGATAAAGATGCAAAGGAAGTGGTCAGAATTCTGTAGCGTAATTCTCAAATAGCAATATCTGGATGCAATCCAGATATTTATTTCACACTGTGGCTTAGCATGCTCTCACAAACAGCATGCTCACACAAAGAGAATACCAATGTAAAAATAACATTATTTTGGGGGGCAGCATGTGTACAGGGAGTGCAGAATTATTAGGCAAATGAGTATTTTGTCCACATCATCCTATTCATGCATGTTGTCTTACTCCAAGCTGTATAGGCTCGAAAGCCTACTACCAATTAAGCATATTAGGTGATGTGCATCTCTGTAATGAGAAGGGGTGTG
>NW_005187715.1:479234-484357 GCF_000239375.1 Pundamilia nyererei
CTCAAAAATACAACTTGCCTAATAATTCTGCACTCCCTGTATTTGATATTGGTTTGATTGGCTTGATCGGCATCTCTTAAAAAGTGACGTAGCTCTAGTAAAATAGATTTGAATGTTTAGTAAAGCTGAAATCTAATTAATAATAATAATAATACATTATTTATAGGCGCCTTTCAGACCCTCAAGGTCACCTTACAGTAGCACGTAAACAATAGCATAAAAAACATTAAATTTAGACATAAACAGTCATGGAATTATAAAAGCAAATATAAAAACTGAGCAAGGTAAAAATGGCCTAATCAGGTGTATGCAATTCTAAACAGATGGGTTTTGAGTAGTGATTTAAAAGTGGTGAGACAGTGTGTGTGGTCCATAGAGCAAGTGGAAGTGCATTCCAAAGTCTCGGGGCAGAACAACTAAAGGCTCTGAGTCCCGTGGTAGTCAGGTGAGCAGGTGGAACTGACAGAAGGGAAGCTGAAGAAGAGCGGAGTGTACGAAGGGGCGAGTATATATGGAGAAGATTGGATAGATATGGAGGATCAAAGTTATGAAGCGCTTTGAAAGTGAGAAGCAGGATCTTGAAATTGACACGGAGGTGAATTGGAAGCCAATGGAGCTGTTTAAGAACAGGTGTTATATGTTCAGTGGATCTAGTTCTGGAAATAATACGAGCAGCTGTATTTTGAACCAACTGCAGTTTATGGAGGGATTTATGAGGTAAACCATAGAGAAGAGAATTACATTAATCCAGACGAGATGTGACAAGAGCATTGACAAGTATGGCGGTACTGTGTGGTGTGAGTGAGGGACGAAGACGGTTAATATTACGGAGATGAAAGTAGGAAGACAGAGTGATATTATTTATATGTGCTGTGAAGGACAGAGTGCTATCGAGAATGACACCAAGACCTGAGGGGAGGGTGTGACAACAGAGTTAAATGGTAAATGGCCTGTATTTATATAGCGCTTTTCTAGTCCCTAAGGACCCCAAAGCGCTTTACATATCCAGTCATCCACCCATTCACACACACATTCACACACTGGTGATGGCAAGCTACATTGTAGCCACAGCCACCCTGGGGCGCACTGACAGAGGCGAGGCTGCCAGACACCAGTGCCACCGGGCCCTCTGACCACCACCAGTAGGCAACGGGTGAAGTGTCTTGCCCAAGGACACAACGACTGAGACTGTCCAAGCCGGGGCTCGAACCGGCAACCTTCCGATTACAAGGCGAACTCCCAACTCTTGAGCCACGATCGCCCACAAAACTGAGTTATCAATGGATAACGAAAGGCTGGTTGGAACTGCAGTCAGTTTTGATCTGGTGCCTATTAAAATTAATTCTGCCATTAAGTTTAAGTGAAATCAAGGTCTGGTTTACGCCCAACTTTCTTAAACAGTCAGAAATGGATGTGGGTGGGAGAGTAGCTGTGGGTTTGGAGGATAGGTAGAGCTGGGTGTCATCTGCATAGCAGTGAAACTGGATGTTATGCTTCCTAAAAATATTACTTAGGGGTAGGAGATAGATGATAAAAAGTAAAGGACCCAGAGATAAGAAGTAAACCAGGCGAGTACTGTACCATTGATGCCAATAGATGCTAATCTGTGAAGGAGGATGCGGTGGGAGATAGTATCGAAAGCTGCTGTAAGGTCAAGGAGAATGAGGATGGATAGAAGTCCAGAATCAGCTGCAACCAAAAGATCATTGGTGATTTTTACTAGGGCTGTTTCTGTACTGTGACATGAATGGAAGCCGGACTGAAACTGTTATTTCCAATGAGATGATGATGATGAACCTGTGCAGCCACTATCTCTTAAAAGTCCATAAATTTGTTGCAAACTGTGGCAGAGTGTGTATGTATGGCAAAGGTATCTGGGGGTTTAACAATATTATGCAATGTAGAAAACAAAGTGCGAGTGTTTCCTTCAGCAGATTCAATAACAGAGGTGTAGTAAGCAGATTTAGCATGATGAATAGCTTCTTTATAGTGTTGTATATGACTGAGATACATGTCCTTGTGAATAGTAAGTCCTGTTTTCCTGGAGAGATGTTCTAGGCGGCGTCCAGTAGCTTTAAGTTGGCGAAGTTCAGATGAGTACCATGGCGCAGAGCGAGAGAAAGAAACAGTTTGAGTTTTTTGGGGGGCCAAGGTATCTAAGAGGTTGATAAGTTCATTGTTATAGTGAGATACCAGGTCGTCTATGGAAGCTGAGGCATCAATGGTAGGTAAGTTATTAATGCCATGGGAAAGAGCTGATAGATCAATGCCCCTACTATTTCTAAAAGTAATTGAGCGGTTTAGTTTATTTTTGTATAGTGGGAGACTAGCATTGAATAAAACTAATTTATGGTCTGAAAAAGGCATGTCCAAAACAGCACAATTCTTAGGGGTGACATCAATACAGCAAACAAGATCCAAAATGTGTCCTTTGGAGTGTGTGGGAACGTCCATATATTGGTGTAAGCCAAAATTGTCCGGACAAGATATAAAATCTCTTGTGGCTGAATTTGATGTGTTGTCCATGTGGATGTTAAAATCGCGCAGCAGTAGTATATTTGGAGATAAAAGTAGGGTTTCAGCGAGAAAGTTAGAAAAATCAGTTAAAAAGTCAGAGTTGATTTTAGGTGGATGGTAAACGGCAACTAATACTGTGGGGGTTGGTCCATTAGTTTGAATCAGCATGGATTCAAACGAGGAGTAGGCAGGAGCAGAAAGAGGATACCTTATACTTGCTGTTGTACAGGATCGCAAGGCCACGCCCATGTCCCGACACACGGGGCTGGCAGGTGTGAACAAATCCAAACAAATTAAAAAAATTAAAGGGTTTATATATGACTACAAATGGGGCTGTTCGATATAACGATATATATCGGATGACTATATAAAAACGTCTATCGTTTCATTTTACACTATCGTTTGTTTCGTGGTGTTGCAAAATAAACTCTTTACGGCAATATTTTTTTCACCGTTTTGATGGTCACTGTAGTGGCTAGATTCATTTCTTAAAGTTCTCTCTTTCTCTTATATTTAATATAACCACACTAGGGACGGACAAGCGCCTGTTTTTATGCGTTGTGGTTAGCAACAACGACGGTAACACCATCGCGTGTCCGCTTGTTTATGTTCCACATAAACCTTTCACAATAAAGCTCAAGATCCATTGGCCATTACAACTTATGTCTAAAAATGTATAGTTTCATGCATCGGTTAAAACACTGGACTCCAGCTACATGACGCGCAGCTGGAAACACTTCCTGCAAGACGAGCTGCCTGAGATTCACAGAATTTACAGAAAATGTTACATTTTTGTGATTTATATCATTATCAGGACGATACAATTCTTATATCGGGATATGAGATTTTGGTCATATCGCACAGCCCTAACTACAAATAATCCAAACAGGTGATTGGTGTGTATCTAACCAGGTTATGTTGCCGAATGAATGAGGACAGGAGAATGAATTACACATGCGTACGTGACAATTGAGCAAAAAAGATCTGCAAGGGAATAAATATTTGAATGGAGTACAGAAAGTCTGAGAGCCTCACAGTGTTCTGATCCATTACCAGTGAACTGTCACCTGATATTGAAATTTAGTTGAATGGAAACACTTCCTCTATAGATTGATGCAAACAGACACAAATGTTTTGCTGCTTCCATGACTAATGCAGCTGAGGGAGTCGAATACCTTCAATAGCATTAATTGTAATTTTATGATCAAGGGCCTTCAGATTCAGTCTGCTCGTTGCTTATGTTGTTTCATGGTCAAAGTGCATAAAGAGCATAGCAGCATAGTGAAGGAGGTTGCATTGTGTTTGTATGACACTCACTACTTAACATGTGTCATTGTGGGAATATGACACTATATGGACAAGCTGGCTAGCTACAAAGAGCCTTTGATTCTTGCACAGACAAAAATTCACAACAGCCAGAGAGATGGAGAGGGTGGAATCTTGAGCCCTGGTCAATCAGGTTTGACTGGTTCTTTTAGTGATCTTGTAATCAATGCACGCACACACATACAGTTATGCATCATCGCCCTCACCCACCCTCCATTCCACCATCATTTTCTCCCCCCTCCCACCTCATGCAGGATATTTGCCCCTCTGTGCAAAAGGTCTGCCTTTCTAGATTCCTCCATAGTTGCAGCTGATTTGGCATTAAACAAATAGATACAGGAACAGTACAACCCTGTGTATTCATTGTACACCTGAAATGTTGTTTACATTGAGACATTTTGAAAGAAGGTGATGACAGGGACTTCTTTTTATTTATTAATTTTCTTCTTAGGTCTTCCTGTCAAAGAAATCATGGCGATAGCAGTGTAGTCAGTAGTCAGCAGCGTTAGTGCTCCTGTTTGCATGTCTTTATTCACTTTTTTCCTAACCAGGTAAAACCCTGATCACAAAGATGTTGTAGTAGTTTTTTGAGGTTTTGCTCAAACGGCACTGGATAAATGAACATTTATTTTATTTGGGGGGGGGGTCTTTTTAAAAATCCAACTTGTATGCACAAGTTTTTATTTCAGCTTAGTGTGTGTGTCTGTCACGCTTTCTGCCATTTACAGCTTCTCTCCCCTCCTCTGCTCTCCGTTTCACCGGTCCTGCGCCTTCTAAATATACAAGAGAATTCTTTAATCCACTCGGCAACAACTAGTTATATGATTGTATCTGAACTGGAAACTTTATGGGAAATGTTAAACGTAACGTGCCGGTAAATCAGAACTGAGGACCTGTTTCCTTTCACCCGTATTTCGGCTTTCCTAAATGAACTAAACATGGAACAGCAGGGAATTTAATCAAATGGATTGACCCATAATTAGGGAGGCAGAGCAGATCCACAACCAAAATCAGTATCTGAGCTACAGACTTTGGATTAAAGATGCATTGAGTCGGAAGAGTTCTGACCTACACCTGAGGACAAAGGGTTTGGCCACACTTATCCTAATCCTGGTGTGTGTTTGGCTAATTTGGGAGCGGTGAAATGTTTCATCAGTGCATAATGCATGTTGAGTAATATAAATAATGGGTGTAGGTGCAACTGTTTCTATATTCATTGAAGAGGAGAGGTGTGTGTGTGTGTGTGTGTGTGTGTGTGTGTGTGTGTGTGTGTGTGTGTG
>NW_005187715.1:484377-491660 GCF_000239375.1 Pundamilia nyererei
GTGTGTGTGTGTGTGTGTGTGTGTGTGTGTGTGTGTGTGTGTGTGTGTGTGTGTGCGAGATGCGTTCAACCTTCACAGAAAATCATGTGATCTTCCGGCTGACACTGATGTCATTGTTATCAAATCTAAAAAAGCAGGAACAGGCCTGGGCTTATGAATGAGCAATAGGCTAATAACATATATTTTAACTGGTTGTGGTGTACTTTATTCTCCCCCACCCTCACACGCCACACACACAGAGCCAGTATGTGAGACTTTGAGATGTTTTAATGCAGAATATATCATCAATATTTGGTCATCACCATTGGCCTCACTGTTAAGACAAAACACTGACATATGTATTTATTGGTCACAGGTTTTATACCGTGTCGCTGATTAAAATCTGACGCATAGATGAGCTCCATCGTTCCTATTGGATTATCAAGTAAATAATTTACTTGAGGTTTTCTGTAAAATGTGTGAGTGATTGCAGATAAGTGATCATCAGGATTCAGAGCTCACGGCCTTTTCAGTGTTATCAAACCCTCTGCTGAACTTCAGCCTTTACACGTGTATTCTACTAGGCAACGGCACCTGACACGCCCTCACATACATGTTCAAACACACGCCCACACAATGGTCACAAAGCTCTTGCACAGGTACAGTTTTTCAGAATAAACTGCTCGCTTATCAGGTTCCGCTTCAGGTTTTCCCAGGCTGCCCTCAGACTTTTAGTCCCCATACTGGACATAAAGTTGGGGTGTGTTGTTCGTGAGATATGTGGGGCACACAGTGTTTTTTACATACCCTTTAATTCCATGACAATAATTCTCACTTTTATTTTTTGCGTGCTTTGTTCTGACTTGCCTGACGTGAATCGTAAATGGTACAAGAAAGTTTGTTTTCTGTGCACAGGTTTAGAGTGGCTGATGTGGAATCAGGAAGGGTCATAAAATTTAAGAAGATATAAGCAATAATAAATGTTTAATCTAAATGTTTTATTTTTTGATGGCAGAGGTTTTCTAGGGCCCTGCTTAATCTTTATACTATCTTTATGGATGTAATAAACCCCATCAGCCTCCCCAATTGCGCTGACTCGCCCTCCTCCTTCTGCTTTGTAACTAGAGACCAGTGGTTATAAAAGCTGTCCTGTGGATCTGCTGCCTTAAACGGGGCCTATCCTTTGTTATATATGTATATACTGTTACAGTGGCACAGCCTCATACTGAAAATGGTAAAAAATTCAGATTGTGAGGTCAGCATATGTTCTCAGGCTTCAGAGTGCTCGAAAAACCCTGTTATAAGGTTTGTTTGTTCTGTTGGCTCTATATGATGTCATTGATTTCTGGTTGTTAGCACAGAAGCTCCACCCACTTGTTGTTCCGTTTGCAAAGGGGAGCCGATCTGAAGAAAATTATTCACACTCATACAGAGCCAAGAGTTAAACTGTCTGAAATCAGGCTTGTAAAGGAGGATTTATTTGCACATATGCTAATCTTGTTATCTTTGGCCCTGTTTTAATATGTGCGTCCATTATTGTAACATAAGGGGAGATATAATAAGCCTTTGTGCCCCTCGCAGCCCTCAAAATGTTTAATTCCCTCTCACCACATTCATTTAACTCATCCACCCACCCATCCTTTCTCCTCCTCCCTCTCTCCCCATGGCCCCTGACTATAGTTTCAGTGTTGTGTTGGTACCAGGCCACATTTACACCCCACTCTAAACATCTCCTTTGTTTGTTTGTTTGTTTTTTGTCTGTCATTCTTGCAGATTTCTCCTCCTCCTGTTGGGACAGAGCGCTGCTTATGTGTTACTCCTCTATCTCATTCCCTCCATTAAATAAGATTATTCAATCTTTGAGTTTTCTCTTTCTGAAGTGTTGAACCATTCTCATCTTATCATGAGAGGCTAGTCTGAGCTTATGATCTCCATGAGCTTTGGCTTGAAGTTTGGGGGTTGGGGTTTAAAAAAAAGGCCTCGAAGGATTTCTGGTGGTTTAGAATATATGTTGTGAGTATATGTAAGCTTGCTGTATGCCCATTGTATAAGACAGAACAGTAATGCCAGGTCTTAAGTGTCCTGCTTCTTTATAATGCAGTCAATAGGTGTCATTCTTGATGTTCTAATGGGTGAAAGTCATATCAACATTGCAGGCATACTACCCATTGTCTCTCTTAAGGCCTGTGGTGTGTACGTAGGCACTCCTCCATAGATACAACTGAAGATGGACAATCAGTTACTGACCTCCCTGAAATGTATGAAAGCGAGGGGAGGAGAAAAGGTACTGGGGTTGAACTGTTAATCAGGAGATTAGCGCAGCTTTGTTGCTTAGTCCCAACCCTCTTTGAACCTTTACCTGAGTAAAACTAATTTGCATTACATACATTTGATTCCTATAGTTAAGCCACAAGTATTTTAACCAAAGTGGAAAATCAGTACAGTTTGAGTACAAAGCAAAGAGGAACTCTCAGAGTTGGCTTGTGACTGCTGTTCCTCTTTGGTTAAACAGCGATCAGCTTCACCACACTCTCATGATGGGGTTTAGAGCTTCTGATATGACTGTATCTGTCCTCATGCAATGAGTAGAATTCCTAATACTGCCTTGCTCCTTTTAGGGGTGGACACTGGGAATCATCTCCCTCTAGCAACTCTATATTTAAAAATTGTTTTGGTTTTGGGCAGTCTTAGTGCTGGTATGTGAGGTTAACTTGGCACTACAGCCAAAAGTTATCGACTAATGCTAGAAAGCTTGGTTAGCAACGCACAGATGCACATAACTGCTAATTAGTGCTAAGTAACAGAGTGTGTAACTATAGTATGTTATTAATCTTTGAGTCTGTGTCACACAGAGCCATATTATTTCTATAATTCTACTAAAAACCCAAAACATTGTGGATACATCCAGCTCGCTGAGACCAAATGGGGAAAGTCAAAGAAAACAGTCTCTTAAATATACATAGCGATGTTTAGTTGAAAATTTCATTTCACAGTTTACTGTGAACCAACCAATATTTAGATATACTGGTTTTACAGCATCCATGGTATGAACATTGGTCTACAAGTATGCTCAAGTATGTAATTTCCTCCTTCACTTCCTGGTGGAACTTAATGTTAATTTTGCCTTGAAATCGTCACCCACCAACACTAAATGGCTCAATTTTTTTTTACTTAATGTATTCTTGTCTTTGGATGGGGTTTTGACTTAAACTAAGTAAACAGATTTCTTTGTGGATGCAGATTTCATTAACATTTTTAAGGTTTTGTGTACCATAAAATTACTACCCCTCAGTGCTTGTTAGAAATTGTTATGAATACAATAAAACTACAAGCAGATTCATTAATCATGGTTGAAAAATGAGAGAACAAAACTGGATTGTATGAAGTTATAGTTTTGGTATTTGTTCAAGTCCTAATGTGTGAAAGTTTGGGTTATTAGAGTTGATGCATGTCTCTTTTTCGGTGCTCTGTTTAAAATTTATGTGATTAACAAATGTCTAGATATTAGGGATGTCTTTCCTTAAGTGGAAAAGTAGAACCACAAAGAGACGCCACATCTCTTCATAGTTTTCAGTTGCATTCCGAAAGACTGTTGTGGTTTCAGTGTGTTGTTTCAGACTAATTTAAAGTAGGTCGCTTGCAGCCTAGATGGGGGTTTTGTTTATTTGTTTCAGGTAAATGGCACATATGTTTTATTTGCTTGAGGGAAACCATATTTGCTTGCTCAATGGCAACAGGACCTGTGATCTTTTTTTTAGTCTGCCACGAGAAATAAGGCGATTGATATCAAATACACAACAAAGGAAATTGCGCAGTCTGCACTGAGAGTACTTATCATTTAAGTGTGTACACGTATCAAGTGTGAGGGGCATTCTTGTCAGTGTTAAAAGAATAATGTAAAATTCACTTTGTTTTTCTGTCTAAAAGATACAGTTTAAAGGTGAGGTCATTTAGCTATAAATAATAGTGACCACTCTGTTAATTGCTGAATTGCTTCCTGTCTTGGTTATTCCAAGTCAGGTGTGCAAACAAAGCGAAACTTTGGCGACTTGTTAGATGAACAGCCTGAGGGACACCTTGTAACTATGGCACTGTGGCTTTAAATTTCCCTAATTAGCTATTGTTTTTGTTTTGTATTACTATGCAAAAACTCAAAAAAGGCTCACCTTGGCACACTCTTACTGTCGCTGCTCTTTCCTGTGTCACAGAAATGTCCTTTGTTGGCTACCAAGCTGCCATGTGACACCTCTCAAAGGTGAATGTTAAAGCCGTTGATGGCTTCGCACATTTTGCTTTTGCTATCATAAAAGGTAATCATTACAGTTGGTTTAGTGAAGTTTTATCCTCATTTACACCTTCAGTGCTTAAAGATTACTGGTGAATAACTCCAGGAAAAGTCATCAGACTATCCATGTTATGGATTTGATGTTTCATGGTTAAACAAGACAAATTTCATGTCTTGACTTAATTTGCGTCTTAAGACCGAACACTGTTGTTCTGATCTAAATTGAATTCTTATTTAACAGTAGCAATGATAAGTATAACTGAACTAAATAGCAGTTATTTACTAGTATAGGGTTGTGTGTTTCACCTTACAAAAGGGGGGGGGAAAACCCCAAGTGTTCCCAGTATGTAACTGTCAGAACTGCCGAGTACTACACCTTTCTTTCACATCCTAAGTAATTTAGTGTCAAACAGGACAAAAGAACTTGTGACTTTCCACATTATTCTTAAATTTGGTTTGGTACATGCCCATTGCACAAATTTGATCGCTTTAGTTTGACTGTTTTGTATCACGCTTGATCCTGTTTGTCTAGCCTGTTGATGCTGTTCCATTTTATTGCCAAGAAGAAGAAGCAAACAGACACAACATGTATGTAATGTTGTTTGTTGATGACGTTAATAGCAAGTCTGTCATCCACTCACTTTGTTTTGCAAGTTTGAGATTAGCATGTACTTTAAGCTGGCAGCAGGAAGTTTGATGTTATCTCTTGTTTAGCAGCTGGTTTTGAGCTATTAAACAAACATGAAATGCTGTTATTTTATTCCATAACTTCTCTTATCGATTGATCAGATGTTTTGTAAACAGCTGAAATTACACTTTTGTAAGAGTAAAGATTACGTATGTTATGTATGTTATGTATGGTATGTATGGTATGTATGGTATGTATGGTATGTATGGTATGTATGTTATGTATGTTATGTATGTTATGTATGTTATGTATGGTATGTATGGTATGTATGGTATGTATGTGTAATTTATTAATTAGGGGGTGCAACAATACTCGTATCGATATTGAACCGTTCGATACAGTGCTTTCGGTTCGGCACGCATATGTATTGAACAATACAAAATTTTCTGTTGAGTGCTCAGTGGATCTTCGTTCGACTACTCCGCCTAGGCTGCACTGTCAAGCGCAGATCCACTGAGCTAGCAAGACAGAAGCTAAGCTCGTTGCAACATGGCTACTGCCTCAACGCTACCCGAAACTGAAGCTGTGTCCCAAAACGTCGGCTGCATCCTTTGGAGGACCCGGCCTTCGCGGTCTACGTGGGCCGGGGTCCTTCACAGACATGGACAAAAGTAAAACAGTATCTCGGATGTACCACGCAATGCTCAATTGGTGGGAACTAGTGCGTTAGTGCAGTTAGCTTCTTAACGTGTTGACACCGTCCAGCCCCACGCACGGGGTGATCCGTGGTAACTCGTTAACGGAGATTTGCCGCGTTATGGCGTTAATGTCATTTTAATGAGATTAACGCTGACAGCACTAGTGGGAACACAATGAATATGACTGCACATTAACGCCGACATCATCCTAGTGCAAAGACAAGTGGAAGCAGACAAAAACAACAAGCACGCATGCTACAAACTTTACCCGAGTCATTTAGACAGCCATGATTCTCCGTATGGGGACCTGTATCGAACCGTGACACCAAAGTATCGAACCGATCCAAACCGTGAATTTTGTGTATCGTTGCACCCCTAATATACATGTGTATATTTATACAGAATTTCTCTTTTTCAGTATAAAGTTGACTTGGGTTTACTGATCTTACAAAAATGATGACTTGAATCTCAACTGGAGGATTGAAACTAAAAGATCCTCTCCTGCTCTAATGCGAGCATTGTTCCTGTGTACTTATATGTTTGTGGTGTGTGGTGCTGAGTTCCACAGTGGGTATGATTTATTGTTAGGGGGTTATGTAATAGAGGGTTCACATGTAGGGTTTGTGTACTGTCTTTACTAAAAACAATTTACTTTAAAGCGGTATGTGAAGGTTTGAATGTATTTGTCAAGGCATGAACGTGAGGTGTGTGTTTGCATTACCTGCTGACCGAGACTTGAACAGGTAATATTATATTTATTTAAAAAGTTGGTAAATATTGATGCATATTTAGTGAGGCTTTGCTTAGTAACCAGATGAATGAGTATCTGCCTGCTTTTTGGGGGGATTTTTAAGCTACTTTCATGAAAATGCAGGTAGTATTTTCTTACGTTTTGGGGAGCTGGGTGTCATTTATGTTTTTCAAGCACAGTTTTTGTTTAGTTTTTGGTTTCTTTTTTCACATCAGACTTGCTGTCTAAAATCATCTGTAAAAGCCCAGTTGAGTCAAAAATCTAACACATTGTTAGTTCCTGCACACTGGGCGAGACTCTGATCACCTGTTCTCTGTACTGAGTCCTTCTGCAAGCCGCTTTGCAGCCCACATCAACCCCAGTTCCTCAATTTCATGCTTTTTGTGACTTGGCCATTGTCATTTCTTTTTCTTTTTCCCTCTGAGGGTATCCTGGTGCTGATCTCCCTGATTTTTGGCTTTCCATGAATGTACATGAGAGGTTCCCAGAACAGAGCGACACCAAAGCTTTGAACATTTAAAAAAGAAAAGGGGAAAGAATTGTTTATTTCCTGACCTTTTGTATTTATTTCTAGCACAAACAAATACAGGCTCTGTAAACCTGCAGCAGCTTATCCAGGATCACTAACCTCATCCTTGCCAAAAATAGGCCGCAGATCCTCCCATTTTAATGAAAATCTGGTGGAAAATTTACATTCGCAGTAATGGCCACCCTCACCCTGAGCTCACCACACCTGCAGGGTTCACTGACGGAACAAGGCCTGAGTCACATTTATTCGATCATATGTATAAAGTGGGACGAGGTAGACCTCAATAAACATTGCATTGCTCACTGTTTCACGTAGGCCATGGCTGCTGCTGATACAGAGGGTGTGTCTGTTTATTGCTTTCGCCATTACGTGTGTGTGTGTGTGTGTGTGTGTGTGTGTGTGTGTGTGTGTGT
>NW_005187715.1:491703-492512 GCF_000239375.1 Pundamilia nyererei
AAGAAAAGAAATGGAGGCGTGGTAGCAGCTTTAAGCTGTTAGTTTCTGCTTCTAATTAGCGTCACGAGTATTCTCATATCTGAACCACATTGGTCATAACCACCAACTTCTTTATGAAACTGGCTTAAAGGATTTAGCTTGTTTATAATATTTCTGCTGTTTTAATTTAAAAAAAAAATGTGGAAGGTTGTTACCGGCTGTAAATTCACAGATACGATGATTTATTGTAATATAAAATAAGGCGCAAGCGAGAGTCACGAAGATGAGAACGTGAAAATCAAGTTAAAGAAACATTGAGCTCTGCTAGTTCAGGGTGAGCTACAACTTCAACACTATTCTCTCAGGATGAGTATGGTGTGATAATGGGGGGAGGGGGTGTAGCGTTGCCTCTGTAGGTGTTGAATTGCCAAGGCGATGTTAGTAACAAACCATAGGAGGCCTTATGTGTGACTCCAACCAGCTGATGAATATTTCACCTGACTGACGTGGGCTGTCGATCAGAACAGGGCGTTAATCCGACAATTCCCAGAGCTGACTTCATACAAACAGAATGTAACTTGACATGCATTCTAATTTTTTTATGAAGGCCGCAAGGATAATCTGCCCACAGTCTACTGCATGAAGACTTGGCAGGTGGCTTTAAAAGGCCAAGATGCTCTTATTTTCATGGGAAAGAGCTAATGTATCTTTTTGTGGGTTTTTGTCCGTTTGTTGCTTAGTGCAGTTTTGCATAAATCAATTAATTTGACTAATCAGGGCTTTGTTGACAGAACATCAGTCTATCATAGACCTTTTTGTCCTTTTTTTTT
>NW_005187715.1:493778-494968 GCF_000239375.1 Pundamilia nyererei
CTTTTTTTTTCTCAGACTCTGAGAGCGAGAAATAAAGCCAATAAACAGACCGAAGGAGAAAGGGCACAGCAGACGACAGAGGCGAAAGACGAGGATGAGCGCGACCCATACAGCCTCTGCAGCTCTGTGGACCTCGATAAGGTGTGTGCGTGTTTTGAGACGGGGCTAATATGCGATCAAATGAAGAGTGCGTCTTTTCTGCATCTTTTTTTGAGTCAATGTGTGCTTTTGCTGAAATTATGCAGCAATCGATCAGACACTGGAAACAAAAGGTGGAGGATGACCTAACAAGTGTATTTGCTTACCCGTGACGGGGTAGGTGAACAGCCATCTGGTTATTCACCCTGCTTCATCTGTTTGCAGATTGCATGATTTCCCACACTGCCAGACACAAGCATGTACAAAACAGAAGACAAAGCAGCATTGCTGAACTCCTAAATCTAAGCCAGTGCTGAAAGTCTAGACTCAAAATGGTGCAGGTGTTTTTTATATGTTCATACTAGAAGAATTTGTCCCTGCGTGCTGAAATCTACCTTCAAGCACACACAGTCAGACATTCATTTAAACTATGCTCATGTGATGGTGCAGTTTGACACGTGTTTTTCCACTTTAACAGGCTCAGCACCACAATGACAGATTCAACCAGTCTGTCTCGCTCTCTCTGCTGCCAGGCAACGCTTTATTGAACGAGACCCATGACTCTTGACTTCACACACTTAAGTTTTGCAAGGCCGGTTTCAAACACCAGTGTTTTTGTGACACAGGGATCTGTCAGTTTAAGCCCTTCATTCTGAGGGTTTGCTTCTTCCAGTAACTTGAATCCTGATGCTCGGACACTCCCTTCACACATCTCAAACATGGGTAACTGTACCCATGTACAACACTCATGCAGTTTCTGCGCTATGCAAAATGTTGTTATTATCACCAGCACACTTGTCATGTGCTAGCCTTCCTCATTTAAAAAAAAAGAAAAAGGCCCGCTTTTTGTTTTCAAACTGGTTAAGCTGGATCGTAGCCACTTTAATGTCCTGGTTGTTCGATACTCACCTTTACTCAAGCTAAATCAGTCCGTCCACATTTGCGAGCTGCGTAACACCAGGAATCTGAAGCATGTCTTCACACTTGGCTTGGCTTTGTTCACCTGTTATTAAACACAGAAACCGGTTTCTGTATCTTTTCTTATGCAAGCA
>NW_005187715.1:495195-501525 GCF_000239375.1 Pundamilia nyererei
TTCTTTTTGTGTGAAATCACTTGTTTGTGGGAAGCTCCTTGCAGCATGTGACAAACACAATTTCACTTCTTTCTTTTTCTTGTTATATACAAGACGGTGTTGTAAAAATTAAACTTTCTCTTTGTATCTCTAAGAGTTTGTCTGCAATCACATTTTCTGTTTTAAAGGTTTTTGACTTTAACATTTCTTTACTTTATTGTGCACATTTATTATGTATTTTTCATCAATATGGTTTTGGTTAAAGCAACAACCAAACTTTGTTATGGCAAAGAGAAGCTTCTATTTTCTACTGGCATTGTTTCATTATTCATGTGTGAGAGACGACTGTAAAATGTGTTTTGTATGTCAATTACTGCAGTGAGAAGTAGCAGAAAAGGCAGATTTTCATTCGCTTGGCAGGTGTTCATAAGTCGATCTGCATATGGGCAGATTATGTAAACATGTAACGTCAACGTGTTGACAGATACTTGTGCCTGGTGTGTTCACAGCTCAGATGCAATTCTACCAACTAATTTCCCCCAAAATAAATAAAACAACACGCTGATTTTAATAAATCCAAACCCGAAGGTGTGCTTGTGTATATAGTATACCAGAGATGCATACAATTGAATGGATGTGAGCTTTCTCAATGAGTTAAACTGCCTCGGGTGATGCCAGTGTTAGTTGGGACTTAAGCATACAAATCCAAAAATAAAATAAAGATAGATATGCAGAGAAATGTGGGAATGACTGCAAGTGAGCTTACCAGAACCTCACACTCGGGATTAAATCAAGTTAGACATTTGCTTTTCGAGTAATTTACAGTTGATGCCAAGAAACGGAGAGCATGTGAGACAGAAGATGCAGCATCTCTGGTTTTGCTTTGTTTTTTGGCTCCCCCCTTATTTAAAGTTGAACTTTGTAGTCGTATCAGCAGCTAATCTGTGGATAGCTTAAAGTATTTTTTATTTTTTTTGCAGTTCACAGCTGTATTTATGCCTTGAATGAGCAGGGGTAATAAAGAACAGAGATGGTAGTGTTCCAGCGCAGCGCTTCTTCAGGGTCGCTAGCTCCATTAAAACAATGTGATATGTGTCCGGTAGCTAAACAGTCTGCTGCAGTAAACAGCCAACACATGATTAATTGCCGCACACGGAAGAGTAAAGGTCCAGTGATTGTGCCTGATGTCATGATAGGGGTGTCTCTCACACACACAGTCATCATCACATGGTCACTAAGCATCATTTTGTGACTAATCACAGGAAAGTGTCAGGGTTAAGAGGGAAATTAAGATTAAAGAGTGGACTTGCTGCTTCTCTTTCACTCTTCTCAACTCACACGAGTGGGGCCATAAGGTCAAGTTCTGACTCAGGACTCCTTCCCACCCTGTTTCCTTACCAGAATGATTCCACCTGATATTTCCAAATGTTATAGTGTGAAACCTGACAGTCTTCGCGTCACACACCATGGCAGCCCATTTCCTGTGTGGCTGTAAACACAGGGAACTTGTGAAAAGCTTGTAAAAGCTTTCACTTAGACTTAAGTAAACCTGCAAATGCGCACACGCACGCAACAAGCAAATTTCACATGCAACACTTCCTGGTCTGACCAGTCCTTGGAGCAGTATAGTTTTTACCTCTATGCTGCCACCTGCTGGAGAAGTTTTGTTTTACTTTTTGGATTATTTATTTATTTTTTTTCCCCCTCCTCGTGTATAGAGAACGGGTTTTACTAATTTCATTTCGTTGTACTTCTGCAGGATTTGGTGGACTGGCGGAAGCCCCTGGCATGGCAGGTGGGCCACCTCAGAGAGAAATATGATGCGTGGGTACACCAACCAGTTGACAGACCTATCAGACTGTTTGGAAACCCCATCATGGAGGCCATCACTAAAACTTCTTGGTAAGAAAGGAAGCTTGAAGAAAAATTAACCATTTATCAGATAAGAACATACATTCAGTTTTGCAGGCTTGGCAATCACTCGTGCAACGTTTTCACAGAATTTTACTGTTATTTATTAAGTTTATATTTATATATCAACCAGCTGGAGGTGAGGGACCCGAGACAGGACAAAAGAGACACTGCTGAAGAGCGCTAGAGATTAATAATTCCTAATGACTAATACACTAGCAGTTTATAAACATACAGGGAGTGAAAAGAGAAGCTTGGACCCATTGCAGCATAACTAAGAGAGAATTCAGGTTCACCTGATCCAACCCTAATTATGCTTTATCAAAGCCTGATTTTAAAGTATAGAGGGTGTCTGTCTCCTAAATTCAAACTGGGAGCTGGTTCCATGGAAGACAGGCCTGAAAGCTCTGGGCTCTGCCTCCCATTCTACTTCTAAATACTGTAGGAACCAGACATAAGCCCGCAGTCCGAATGTGAAGTGCTCTAGTATACAGGTACAATGGTCCAGCCTAGAAGTAATAAATCACGAACTAGTTTTTCAGTATTACTCTGAGACAGGATGTTTCTGTGTTTGCAGGTATTGCACAAATACAATAAAAGTGTCCTGCATACTTGTTTGTTGTGGTCTTTGAAGGATACATCCTGGTTTAAAAAAAATAAAAATAAACAAATAAAATAACTCCAAGTTTCCTCAGTATTACTGGAGGCCAGGCAATTACTGAGGGAAAGTAAATGGAAACATTTATGCAATGGTTTCTGCAAATCATTGTGTGTAATGGCCACACGATGAGGGCTGGGATGTAAAGAATATTTCCCACCTTGAAAATTCTGTCGGCAGTTCTGTGATTGCCAAAGGATAAGCAAACACATCTGCTTCAGTGGCGTCATCAAAGATTGAATTATGATGAAAAGTGCAATTTTATAAATGTATGCAATTTTAAGCTTGTTCAGCCTACCTCTGCAAGCTACTTTGCAACCCACCTTCACCTGAGGTTCCAGTCATTTCCGATTTAACCAGTATCACACCTGTGGTCACGTCCTGCTCTCTCTTTTTCCTGTTTTAATGCATCGTGGACAAAGCCATACACCAGGGGTGTCAAAAATAATGCCCAGGGGCCAGAAATGGCCCAGCAAAGGCTCCAGTCGGGCCAGCTTGACAACTTTGTGAAATATGAAGAAGTGCATAGATTTTGTATTTTTAAAAGATTTACAACTTTTTCCTGTTGATGAAGGACCCCATATTCATACTACACCAAAGTAATTAAGTAATAGATTAACAATTAAATGATAAAGTTCCTGTTTATTTTTGTTTCTTTTTTATTTATTATTATTATTTTATTTTATTATTTATTTTTATTATTTATTTTATTATCTACTACAGAAATCCCTTTCTATACCAGAAGGGGAAATAAAACAACGTAGTACAACAAAATGTTTTTTATAATTACTGGAAAGTCTGGACTGAGAACGTTTCCTGTAACTTTACCCGTTTATCATGTCGTTCACCATTCTGGCTCAGTTCAGATTAATGGCCCACATCGTAAACTGAATACACTGTCCTCTAGTAACAGAGTGAGAGCGTGAACTAATGCTTACACTCTCTTGCTTTCAGGTATTGGGTACCTATTGTGTGGCTCCCTATTGTGTTTTATCTGAGCTGGCACTGCTATACCACCCTGGCACAGGGCACCACCAGGCTAGCCCTCTCTTCAGGTAACTCACACACACCTGTGTTTGTGCCACAGTCACTTGTGTTTTCATTTTCATTTGTGTGTCCACATTTCTGTTTGAGCCATCTATAGCCGAGCATGTGTGTGTTCCCAGGCTTCTCTATCCCTATCCACAAGTACTTTTTCCCAGTCCTCTTTATGATGGGCTGGTTCTTGTGGTCATTCATCGAGTACTGCATCCATCGCTTCGTCTTTCACATGAATCCACCAGCTCATAACTACTACCTCATCACGCTACACTTCCTCCTGCATGGACAGCACCATAAGGTATGAACAACCACTGCTGAGGTCACAGCTGTGAGTCATCAAAGCAATATTTGTTTTTGTTTAAAATCATCCTTTATGGCACCAGCTGAGGTGGTAATCTTATATTGCAGGGAGGAGGGGGGCCGCAAACGTCGTCCTGTTTCCAAAGACTTATATGAACTGAATACATTTCAAGTATAAGTAGTTACAATGTGCAAATATTGTAAGTTAAATTATTGTAACATTAACCACAGTATAGTTTAAGCCACAGGGGGAAACTGATTTAGCTTAGCTTAATAAAGAGTTAAAATAAACAATGCAGAAGCAGTGTGTGGGGAAAAATGCTGTTCATCTCAGTTTCTGTTTTACTAGGTTGTAAAATTAGAGTATTTTTTTATTAGCTTCTTCTATGTAAAACCTTATAACTGATAGTCGGTGTAATTAGGAAATGTGATGTTTTTCCTGTAGAAGCTATAAAGTCGCACTACAAAATCTCACAAACCCCCCGATTCCAAAGATTCTGGGACTATCTATAAGCTGTAAATAAAAAAAAAAACACAATACAATGATTTTTCAAATCTTACTAACCTATATTTTATTCACAAAAACAAACATTAGAAAAATATTGTAATATTCAGACTCTAATCTGAGTTTGACGGCAGCAACAAGTTGTTGGGAGAGGCTGAGGAAAATGCTGTGAAAGATATCGCCACTTGCTGATCATTTTTGAATTACTGTCTGATGAATACCTGTGATGGCTTTTTGTTGCGGGGGGAAAAAAAGGACGTAAAATGGTCAAAAATGGCCACCGTATATAAATCTTTTTATTTATTTTCTCTCTCCAGTCTCCGTTTGACGGCTCTCGGCTGGTCTTCCCTCCCGGCCTCGCCTCCTTAGTAGTGGCGGTCTTCTACATGTCCATCCATTGCGTGCTCCCAGACATCCTCGGAGTATGCGTGTTTGTCGGTGGGCTGGGCGGCTACGTCGTATACGATATGATCCACTACTACCTTCACTATGGCTCTCCAAAGAAAGGCTCATATCTGTACAGCCTGAAGGCCTACCACGTCAAACACCACTTCGAGCACCAGAGATCAGGTGAGGATTACATTTGCTAACGGCCTTAGAAGAAATATGATTTTGTTTTTTCTTTCTTTTTCTGATGGGGATCTTTATTTTTCTCACCAGGTTTCGGGATCACCACCACATTCTGGGACCACCCCTTCAACACAACCATCCCTGATGAAAAATTCTGACATGGAAACGGCTCCCCCGAAGGGCCACAGGACTTGTCAACCACCCTCTTTTAGCCCCCAGCCTGCCTTCTCCAACCATCCCAACTCCTTATTTACATCTCTGCAGCCATATAACTTCCACAGACTAGGAGGAACTTCAGGGCCACTGCATCCAGTCCATTAATACTCTGTGTAACACATTAACCAGCACCACAATATTACCTTAAGCTCAGTCACCTGGGTGTGTGTCAACCTGCCTGCACTATTTACTCACTGTGATCATTTCCACTAAGATGTGAGGGCTTTCAGTGCCATTTTTTCCTTCTACTACTACTTCTTCTGTTTTCATTTAAGAAATCTGCCCCCTGTGCTTTACCAACACCAACCTATCACCTGATCACCACTCAGAATGTCGCCGCATACAGCTGGGAGGTGGCCGTGGAGAGAAAAATCTCTTTTGTGATGCATGTGGTCAATTTGAATTAGATTTAATCTTTTAGTCTAAAATCATACAGGGGGACAACTGTGATTAAAATTACTAATCTGACAGCACAATGCTCACACAGCTCACAAACGCACACTGTTCAAGAGGTAACAGGAAGTGATAGATGGTAGGTGAATGTTGAAGACGGGTGGAGCGGAGGGGGTGAGAGATGATTAGAAAGAGTGCATGTGAGAGAGAAAGTGTGACAGAGATTGAGAGAGAGTACGCTAACTATTTAATCTACTGAGGAAAAAGGCTTCTTCCCGCCTTCGCATCATCTACAGCTTACATATTCCTCGTCACTGTCACTTTTCTCTGCTACGCTGCTATAAACTGTTGCGCTGCTAACAAATCACAAAAGTTCCCTCCACCACATTTGGGTTCGCTTGATTTAAGAAGCAGCCGTGCCTGGAAAACCTTCAGTTTCACATTTGTTTTTGCTGAGATACGTTTAACTTATTATCACCAAATCTGCAGGAGTGAGTTTATACTGTAGGAGGCTAATTCCATGTACTGTTAATGTGATGTAAAAGCAGAGTTCAGAATGTCTGAAACCCCTGTGGAGATATATTTTTGCAAGTCTGTAATATTTCCATCTTTTTATTTTTTTCCTCATTAATAATTCAACAAAGATGTAAAAATAATATTTTGTATGAAGCTTTGTACAGTAGAGGAGATTCTTTAATCGCACAGTCTTCATTTTGTCAGGTTGACTATATGTTAGAGAGTGAGTGTGGTTGTCAGG
>NW_005187715.1:502534-508362 GCF_000239375.1 Pundamilia nyererei
TGTCTGTTATGCTGATGGTTCTAATAATAATGATAAGACATGATTGTGCCGGCTGCTAGGCAAAGTGAAATGATTCCACTTGTTGGAGTTAAATTTAAAAAAAAAAATACATATCTTATTTATGTATATTTATATGGTAAGAATGAAAAACAGCAAATATGATTCTAACTTGTGAAATTTTTCTCTTGTGCTAAATTTTGCAGCAAAAAAAAAAAAATTCCTAAATTTGTTTACTTTCATGTCTTAACTTTTGTTTTGGAATTTTTAAGTCCATGCAAATGCAAAGGTATTTGTAAATAAATATCTGTATATTTCTGATGTTGGCCTGTCCAGTTTTTTATTTTTATTCGCTGATTGTGGTGGCTTCCATTCTGCAACAGTGATGCGGGATGATGGATGATGACTTTAAATTACATTGTAAGAGATGAAGGGTGGAGTATTTGAATCTTTTAATCTTATATTTTAAAAACTGAGGTGTTGCTTTTGCCTCTGAATGTAGAGATGTTTTGGGGGGGTTCAAAAGACTTTCAATGTGACGTGGTTGTTCATGTCAGCGGTCACAGTAAAATATCTGGATCCCTTTGAGCTAAAAGAAAAGCAAAAGTAACTCAAAGTCCTTACAGCCAAGGTTTGCAGGCGAGCATCTCCGAATGCACCACACATCAAGCCCTGAAGCAGAACAGCACGCAGTCTTCTTTCTGTTCCTCCGGTCAGCTGTGAACAGGAAACTGGTTGTAATTCAGAGGCTCACAAAAGCTGTACACCAAAAGGGTGAAAAAACTTTGCGCTGTGTGATGAGTCACGATTTCTATTGCAACACTTTCAGACACAAATTTGGACAGAATGTGGCGTTAACAACATGAAAAAACGGATCCTTTCTGCCTTAAAGTTTTAGGGTGGTGGTGTAGTAATGTTTTTTTGGTACACTTTGGGGCCAAACAACTTCCTATAAATTATTTAATCATCTAGTTTAATCATTAAGCAACTACTTTTCTGAACACGATAAGCAGTTCACTGCACTCAAATGGCCTCGACAGTCAACATACATCAATCAAACAGAGCACCTTAAAGACATGGTGGAACAGGAGGTTCACATTAGGGGTGTGAAACCAACAAATCTGCAGCGACCGTGTGATCATCATGCCTTAGTTGTTATATACCAGGAAGACTGAAGGAAAAAGGCATCCAATCTAATACTGTCAGTGTGTACCTAATAAAATGACCGTGTATTCACTGCATGTGTGGATTAATTTGAACACAAGAAGCAGGGTGTGCAGGGTTATTTCTGCCCTAATTTATTTATTTATTTTTTTAAAGGTGTTTTATGAAAGAAAACAGATACTCGACAGCAGCTCACAGTTCATGGTGGTGTCCTGTGCACTGAGGCTCTCAGGAACATGTACACTCTAAACAGGTTGCCCATCTGTCACAGGGACAGTCACGCCAATATAAGCCATAATTATTAACACTTACGGACTGTTTGCACCATGTTATAACCTAATAACAATCTAATTCGAGTAGCATCGTTGTGCGTAAGCAGCTTTTTATTGTTTGTTTGATCAGTGGAGATCATTTTAACTAATCTTTGCTACTCTGTAGCTATTGGTTACCGATTAATCTGCTGATAATCTCTTCCCTGTTTTACAAGAACACCATTAGTAAAATGCAGGTAGCCCCAGTCCACCGCTGCAATCACAATATTTCACAGAATACAATTTCCATTTGAAGGATGAGAGAGTAGCTTTTGACCTCAAAATGAAGCCTTCAGTCTTAATGTTTCCTTAGTTAGACTTTCACTTTCACCTCATTGATCTGGGGTCTTGACTAAAGGCTGGTTTGCCAACTTAGATCACTTAATCTCTGGTTTTCCTTCCACAGAGTCTTTTAACCTGTCTCCCTCCCCTCGCCCACAAGTGGCAGCAGGTGGCTCGCCCTCCCTGAGCCTGGTTCTGGGAGGTTTCTTCCTGTTAAAAAGGACTTTTTCCTTCCCACTTACCCCAATGCTAAAGTGATTGTTGGGGTTCTCTGTATCATTGCAGGGTCTTTACCTTGCAATATAAAGCACCTGGAGGTGACTGCTGTTGTGATTTGGCGCTATACTGACTTGAATTGACTGATCCAGGTTGGGAGAATCTGATTGGCTCCAAATTTGCATTAAAACCTCACCCATGCATGCTCTGTGTCTTCAATGTTATGGTTCTCTGGTGTTGTAGGAGGACAACAACGAAATCTTTGTGTCAGCAGCCTACTGCGTACACTTCTGTGTGCCTCGTGTTTCTGTTGCATAAGATCCTGTTTCTGTGTTTTCACAGATTTACTCACGCATTTCTTTTTCAAGACTTTATTCTTTGGAATATTCAAAGCCAGCGCTATAGGTTAGCTTCAACCCCCAAACCGTCTGAACATCTGTAGGTTTGTCTGTTTTTAACACAGCGGCAGAGGTGCAGTAGGACCCTGGGGTGCGGCTGCAGCAGTGTAACAGTGAGCAGACAGGAGGGAGGAGCCTGAATAGAAACCAAACAACCCTCCACACCCTGTGGCCTCTGGGAAGTTTCTCCGCATTCCTGCAATAGATTCAGACACACACACCTAAAAATTAATAGACAGGAAGCTGGAAGGAACCTGAAGCTGAGGCTGGGTAAGTGTGTGCAAGGCTGAGAGTGTGCTGCTCTTTTTCACAACAGCTCATCAGTTGTTGCCTTCATGTCCACTGTTGTGTGTGTGTGTTTGTGTGTGTGCTGAAACAGGAGTTTGGAGGGGCTACTGCTTTAGGACTGGAGACCAGAACCTCATCATCCCCGCCCTGCCAGGTGCTGTATTTTCCTGACTCATCCTCTGTTTTACCGCTGAATGCTTCTCTGTCACTTTCCCCGCCTGCACAAACATAACTCAGTCACAGGAAGTGCTCTACTGCTTTCAGTTACGTCCTCACTAAGCGTATCTCTTGGTCAGTGTGTGTTCAAGTGCAGATACAGTGAAAATAGAGGAAGCTATTTTTCTTTAAACGTTGTTAGAGCTGATATAACCACAGCTTCCACCCAAGAAACTGCAGCATTTGTAGGAAGTTCGTATTTTAAGAGTTCACCAAGTAACTGAAATGACAGCCAAAGCATGCAGATGTCTGCAAAATGACGTGGTGAGCCTCACATGCAAATCTAAAACCTCCCTTGCTTGCCTGGTAGTAACCATAATGTAATAGCTGATGCATAAACATACGCTAGCAATAAATAAGCTGTTATATTATTGTACTCATGGTGTAAATAATGCATTGTAAAAGGTCTCAGTGGAGTCACTTAATATGATAAATAACACGCCTCCATCTTGCCCTGCATTATAAAAAACGCTGCATTTAACGTTATTTATGCTACTTTTGAAGTATATGTTTAGTTAGATACTTTATTGATCACAGGTGGGAAGTAATGTGCTACAGCTGCAGGATGATATTTGTGTGCAGTCTCATGTCTCACAGGTATGTTCACCTGTCACAGAAACAAGAGTTATGATTCAGTTTTAAAGTGAATGGTAGGAATGATTTCCTGAAGCATTTGTCACTGTAGGGCTGGATCAGGTGACTCTGAATCCTCCCTTAGTTATGCTGCAATAAGCCTAGGCTGCTGGGGCTTCTGGGGGTTTCCCATGATGCACTGAGTGTTTCTTCTTCACTCACCTTTTTTTTTCTCCACGTATTATATGGGTATACACACACTCTGCATTTAATCATTAGTTATTATTCATCTCTGGTTCTCTTCCACAGTATGCTTTTGGTCCTGTCTTCCTCCCCTTCTTCCTGTTAAAAGGGTGTTTTTCCTTCCCACTGTCGTGAATTTCCACTGTGTGTTCTGGCTTTCTCCCACTGTCCAGATATATGTATGGCGTTAATTATAATTCTAAAGTGCCCATGAATATGAGGTAAATAAAGTTCTGTATGTATGTGTGGTTAAATGTGACTTGTGTAGTCTCTAAAGTGTTTTGAGTGGTCAGTAAGGCTAGTCTGCTCACAGTGACAGTGTTAACACACAAGTATAGCTCAGGTTGATACAAATGTCATTAGTTGTGTGTGTATTTAGTCATCAATTAAATCTGAAAAATAACTTTTTGACCTTAAATGAAAAGTTGAGGATCAGTGTCTGTGAGCTGTCTATAGCTAACCACAGCCTTGTGATCTTTACAGGATGCACATGCTGAAACTTTAGCCTGCTGGCGGTTTTTGTTATACAGTCATTAGGCATTTATCCTCTGGGTACGGTTAATTTTGTGGCGATCACCATGATCAGTCTTCTTTACCTCTGGAGACCGTGAACAGTCTGTCACAGTTGTCACTGCTGACCCTTGAGCCACGAAGCTAGTGTGACTAAATAAGGGGAATAAGGTGGCGATGTTAGCACTGAGGGTAAGAGCACCAGTTAACATACCGTTTTATTATCATGTGTGTCCAGTCTTATCATGAGTAAGGCAGGCGCTGATGAAGGTGGAGCTGGGGGCTGCAGTGATTCAGCCAAACAGCTGGAGGCTAAAGATGAAAAAGGAGGAAAGTTGCTGAGCAAACCATCTGCTGGATCCGGCTGGACCAAAGTGAGCTGCCCCTGCTGCTTCTCAGAGCGGGTGGAGCCGCTGGTTCTGGTGAAGCTTGGCGGGAAAGTCGGCCCCGAGACGAAGCGCTGGCTCATCAAGGTGATTGGAGCTCCTCAGAAAGATGGAGGTGAGGGCTCAGATATCAGCAACAGCACAGAGCTCACTTCAGTTTCTGCATCGATTGGAAACTCGCTTTCAAAGAAAAAGCATGCGGATCAAACATTTATGAGGATTTCTCTTGTGCCAGGAATGAACGTAATAGGAGAATCATTTCCAGGAAACATTGCTACTCTTTAAACATTTGATTGAATTTGCATTTCCAAGCTACATGTCAGATAAATGCATTTAAATGACTCCTATGAAAATGTCTGACATGGCTGCACAGAAAGCATATGCCAGCCATAAACCACATGTCATATCAGATAAACACACAGACACAAAGAAACTACTCTTTAAGACAATAATATTTATGTTCTTTCACTTTGTTATCATTGTTATGGCAACTAAAGATGTTTGGACGAATGGATAAAAACTGCTCTGTCCACGACTCTTTGCAGTGTTTTGTGTTGAAGCAATGCTATGCAAACTAGACAAACTCTTCTCCACATAACACCTTACTGAAATTCTAGCAGGGACCACAAAGTTGGGAAAGGTTGGGGAAATCTGTATGAAAGGATGAACATTCGTGCTTTATGGTGCAGCGAGAAAAAACAGTTTTATTATTAGACAAGGATGGCCTGAGTAAGTACAAAGTGCAATTTCTAAATTCATTTATTAAAGGAAAAAAGTGGTCTTGTGTAAAAAGGAACTGCCCTCTAAACCCAGTAACTGGTTGTGCCACGTTTGGCAGCAAGAACTTCAACAGCATTTGCGATAAATCTTTCAGATTGGGACAAAAATTCCTTCAGCAATCTTCAAAAAGCCCCTTAAAGTTCTGCTTTTGTCTAATCAGTCCACAGAATATTTCCCTAAAATATTTGGGAATCATCAAGAGTTTTTTTTTTGGGCAAATGTGAGACGAGCCTTTGTCTTCTTCGTGGTCAACACTAGCATGGATGCAATTTTTGCCAAGTCTCTTTCTTCTTGTTGAAACATGAACTCTGACCGTAACTGATTCAAGTGAGACCTGCAGTTCTTAGAATATTTGTATAGGGCTCTTATGTGACCTCCTGTGAGTCGTTGATGTGCTCTTGGAGTGATTTTGATTGGCTGGTCAATCTTGGGAAGGTTCACCGCTGTTCCACGTTTCTTATATC
>NW_005187715.1:517943-549866 GCF_000239375.1 Pundamilia nyererei
TTAACTGTTTTCCACTTTTTCTTTGGTCATTTTAGCCTTTTTGGCCAGGGTGAAGGGAGTATCTGCCATCAAACAAGAAGACAGCCACATGTAACTACGATGATGTTTGCTAGTTCACCTTACATGCATTAATGTAATAACGTGGTTAGCCTACTCAACGTAAATTACACACCAACAACATTAAGCTACTCACGCAGAGAAGAACGGCTGCTGCCGTCATCATCCTCATCATTTCTGCTACACTGGCAGGGCTAGGGGCCAGGACTCTACTCTAACTCCTAACTCCGGGTCCGATAACCGGCAACCCACCCACAGTAGATGCGCTCAGTCTGAGGTCTCGCAGCAAGCTATCAAATATGGCGCATTTTTCAGCTTTTAAAAAAAAAACGCTATGCGTCGCCAGGTGTTTCATCGGATTTGAGGTGTTACCTCCTTTGACAGTATCACAGTATCACCTTAAAGCACTTGTTGCAGGCTGCTGAGTTTACATATTTTGCTGTGAAGTACAGCCAGACTTTTGACCGCTTCGCCTTGGACATTTTTAATCTGTAGCTCTGCTCTAAAAGAACGTACGTACCTGGGCCCGCCTACTATCCTCAGAAACGTAAAAAGATTGGCTAGAATTCAAAGTGTATGACATCTCAGGAAAAAAAAGCACCGAAATAAAGCATGTGCACTGCTTTTCGGTCTGGTTACTACCGTTTATGTCAGAACCGGTGCCATGATGGCACCAGATACCGGTACGGATACCGGTACCCATCCCTATTTGTAATGAACGTCACTTTTGCTTAGGACCTACTTTTAGCTGCGGCTTTATGTGCAGTTATTCTTCTTTGGTTTGTGGGACTGGCATATGAATGGCAAAGTTTCTCGCTGATCTGAACTGCTTCCCTCAGATGTGCTTATATGTACAGTTTAGGGATTATGATTAATTTTAAGTCTTTAAGTCATCCTGGGTTGAAGAGATTCGATGTGATGACACTGAGTGATGTTGCAGGGCAGAAGCTTTCCTCAGCCGGTGTTGTTGTGGACACGTTTCCCCTCCACAACCGAAAAAAACTGAAGGACCTCCGTGAAGCCTGGTACTCGGGGAATCAGCTGGCTCAGCCACTTGGTGGGTGGAAATACAACACACTGCTTTTAAGCTTGGGTGCAGTTTTGTTCATTCAAATAGCTGTAAAAATCTTACATTACATGCATTTGTCACTCCTGGAACGTATTAAGATTCATAATCGATGGCTGCGTGGATGTGCTCACACCAGATATCTCTGTCTAACTTATTAGATTCAGTCAATGACTATTTTGGAAGCGCTGTGGCGTTTTACTTCAGCTTCCTTGATTTCTACACCTGGTCTTTGCTCACACCTGCAATACTGGGCCTGGCCATCTCATACTTCTCAGGTAGGTGTGTGGATTTATCCACATATGGCCTTTATGATGTATTTGGCACTCAAAAACAACATGCTTATACAGTTGCTTGCAAAAGTATTCGGCCCCCTTGAACTTTCCCACATTTTGTCACATTACAGCCACAAAATGAATCCGTTTTATTGGAATTCCACGTGAAAGACCAACACAAAGTGGTGTACACGTGAGAAGTGGAATGAAAATCATAGATGATTCCAAACATTTTTTGCAAATTCTCTAATTCTCTAGTTATTACTTTATATAATGGGCCACTTATAATATATGATATATATTTGTTCTTTTTGAGTAATAGAGAAAAACTGTCTGAAATAAAGGACTTTATCTACTATAAAAGAGGTTTCTTCAGTTCTAAAATCAAATGGTGGAGAGTCAAAGCCCAGGTGGGCGTTGTCCCTTAAGAGGTTTGTTGACCTATTAATCATGTGACTTGACACTGGAGCCAAGGTGTGAAAAAAGGCATGAGTCATTAACAGCAGCGGTTTCGGGTGAAGTCGCTGTGAAACCGTGCATCACCCTGTCATGTTACCATTTGGTTTTAGAACTGAAGAAGCCTCTTAGATGAGCTGTGAAACGTCTTCACGAAACTTAAAGAAGTCCAGTTGCTTTCTTTTCAAGCTCCTTAGACAACCATGAGAACCTAACACAGACAAAACAGTTATGTATGCAGTTCCCACGGCCAGTAATTAAACACAAAGCACAGTGGCAGACCCTTTTTACTACATTTCTTTCTTCTGTTGGAAGTTTGTATTAATATTTAATAGAAACATGTCAAGATGAGAGTTTACTTTTTAAGAATTATTTCAGAAACCAGTTGTGGAAGTTTTATGGTGATTTTTATTAGTTGTTTTCATAAATTGTAGTTTTCAGGTAAGAAATATGCTGTTTTACCATATACAGTATAAAATACTGTGCTTCAAAGAAGAAAACACCTACACAGAATTGTCTTCTGTTTCTACCCTCATCCCCTTGAGCCTGATTCTGCCCGAGGTTACTTCCTGTTACTTCACTGTCACTGGAGTGACTCGAATTGACTTAAAATACAACTAATGCTCAAAGTAAATGTTTTCTGTAAGAAGAAGTGAACTTATATGAATTGGAAACAGTCTGAAGCAGGACTGTTGTTGGCTTTTTCCCACCTTTTCATTAAAGTCCTATCTTCTCCCACAAAGACCAGTGATTCCAGACTGATTAAATCCAGTTATTAAACATGAGATGCCCCGCTGTATGGATGTCACTGACAGGACACAAAACTCTTCCTGTCATCACAGGTGAGGTTAAGAAGGAAATGGTGGATTCGGTCTCGGGATCGAAGGTCATAATTAATGATGATGACTCAGGACCGATGATCAGCGGCCACATGCTTCAGGCGATGTTCAGCATGATCTGGTCCACGGTGTTCATGGAGCTGTGGAAACGCCGGAGCTCCTCGTTGTCGTACCGCTGGGGGACCATGAACCTCGCAGAGCGTTTTGCAGAGCCTCGGCCCAATTTCTACGGTGACCTCGGCGTAAACCCCGTTACAGGTCGCGTGGAGCCTCTTTTCCCTGAATGGAAGAGAGACCTGCGCATGGTGCTGGTGTCGGTCCCAGTTGTGGGGCTGTTTCTAGGTAGGTGCAGAAATGTTTTTTGCTCTATTTTCTCTGATTCTGCAAAGATTTAGCAGTAAAAGATGAAATGCCTGTCCCGCCTCCTCCTGCAGGGCTAGTGGTACTCGGTATGATGTGTTTCTACTGGGGGGAGGCCCAGGTGAAACAGCTACACAAAGACTGGAACTCCCTGCTGTCTCAGGCTTTGCTCTACATACCCTCAGTGCTTCACATCGTTTACACAAACATGCTAGGAAATGTTTACAGGAACGTGGCGCAGAGTCTGACTGAATATGGTGAGTGAGACTGAACTGCAAGGAGAATACAGACCCATGAGTTTGTTAATGCAGTGGAGATGTTTCTCATTTGAACCGTATGTGTGTTGGCAATTTTTAGGATAGAAATCCTGCACATTTAATGAAATGCTTTTACTGCGTCCCTCTAGAAAACCACAGAGAGGAGTCCGCCTTCGAGAACCATCTGACAGCCAAGATTTTGGTGGTTAGTTCCTGCTTTCCTCTCCTTTTGAACCATTATCTTATAAAGTACAGGGATTCCTCTTTGACAGGTTCTCCTTTCTTCCTTCAGTTCACCTTCTTCAACAATTTTGCCGTGCTCTTCCACATTGCCTTCTTCAAGCAGGATGTGCCCCTGCTTCGTAAGGTAACCTACGTCTTGCGCATTTTATGGTAGAAGCCAAAAGATTTCATTTAGAGTTTCTAACTCCGCCCACCTGTTTTGTAATAAAATCTTTCTGTTGAACATTATATATTCTGTACAGCTATTTCAGTGTCTGCTAAACAGACCCATTTAACTGTGTAAATAAACTGAAAGAGATTAGCAAGCTATAACTGCAAAAAAATGATTCTATATAGAAAGAAGGGCAGTGGTCCTAATATGAAGCTCTGGGGAACTCCTTTAGATAATCAGTGGAAAAGTGGAAGAAGTAAAGGGTGGCAGAATTATATTCCTTGTTTTACTTTCTTCAGCGCCTGGCGTCTTTGTTGATCGTGAGTCAGCTGGTTAACCAGGTGACAGAGGTGGTTATACCTTTCCTGGTGGACAGATTCATCAGCGCCCCCCACAGGACAGAGAGTGAAGATGACCCTAAGGAGGACAAATTCCGGAACCAGAGAACCCTGCCTGTTTTTCCTGTGAGGATATAGAAAACATTAGGCATGCACTGATAGGGTGAAATATTTAAAATATAATCTGGCCAATAGCAACTAAAAATATTTTTTCAGGCCAGTATCAGTGAATAAAGCCAATAAATACATTATAAAACACAGTTTGATTATAATACACTGAGAGTGATAGCTTCCTGTGGTGTCCCAGGGCCTGTTTGCAGAATATATAGAGCTCCTGGTGCAGTTTGGGTATTTGAGTCTTTTCTCCTGCGTGTATCCTCTGACGGCCGTGCTGCTGCTCATCAACAACATAACGGAGATCCGATCAGACGCCTATAAGATCTGCAACCTCTTCCGCAAGCCCTTCTCCCCTCCTGTGGCTAACATGGGCGTGTGGCAGGTCAGCAGGTCGGAACCTTTGTCACGCTCGTCCCGTTTATGAGCAAACAGTTCACGTTGTTGTCTCGTGTCCCAGGTTGCCTTCGAGGTCTTGAGTTTCGTCTCTGTTATTTCTAACTGCTGGTTGCTGCTGCTGTCGCCACGGTTACAAGAGCTGTGTCGCGAGGGCGGCCTGAGCAGCACGAACGTCCTGCTGTTGGCTGTTTTTGGGGAGGTAAGAAGAGAACTAAACAGCTAATCAAACACATTTCTGTGTATACCCCTGACATGTTTATCTTCGTGTGTGTTTGCAGCACGTGCTGATCTTAATCAAGTTTATTATGGCAGCCCTGATTCCCGATGAACCCGACTGGATCAGGAAGAAGAGGGATCAAATGGAGTACACATCCATGCAGGCCCTGAAAGAACAGGTTAACGCCATCTCCACTGACTTCATTGTCTAGCATTTTGGTGCACTCCTTCATCCATATGACATAATTTCTTTGTTTTTCCCCCCTCAGAAGCTGCAACCTGAAGTGTCCTAACTGTGTTTCAAGGTTGATGAGATGGTTCTTGATGTCATTGGAGGCCACCATCTTTAGCGTTGTGTGGAACCCAGCAGGAGAAAAGTAGTGGATCTCCAGCGGGGCCCATGATGTTTACTGCTGTGCCCCTGTGTTATCCCAAAGTGTATCTGCAGCTCTTTTCTCACTGATTAAGCCAATGCTTCTGTGATGGGCACACTTTGAAATGCATCTTCATAATATCCGTGCAATTGAAACAGCAGCTAAATAGTTTATTAGACAAGGGAATGTAACTGTTACGCTGCAGGTGAAGGCCAAAGGTATTTTTTGCAGAAACCCTCTAAAATGTAATTAGAACTTTCGCCACAAGGTGGCAGCGTTTTATAAGAAAATTTTAGAGTAGTAGTCCAGCCCAACCAGCATCTTTAGCGTTGCTATCTTAAAATTTGACTCCTGATTAATCTAATGTTTTTCTTTTTTTAAAGCATGGCCTGTGCTTTTCTAGTTACCAAAATAGGTGGGCAAGTAAGATAGTAACACAAATTCAGTGTGAATGTTGAGCTAACTCTCGCTTGAATAATTGGATGACACACTAACTCGCTGTACCATCTTGTGGTTCAAAGTGGTATTACAATTGAGCGCAGCGAAGCCTTAATTTCACTTTATTTGATATCTCTCCATCGTGATACATATACACAGGGATTTAAGTGGGCTGGATCGATCCAGCATATGCCATGGACTTGTAACATCATAGTCTGTTTACAGTTTTAATTACTTTTTAAAGGTTTTACATTATTTTTAAATTGTTGTGTTTTTACAAATAGACTGTCCTACAGTAAAGCAGTTTTTTTTTTAAAAGGAAAATGTATAGAGCACTTACAATCAATATTTAAGAAAGGCCACTAGCAATTCTAAAGATGGGCAGTACACTTGGCAATATTTTTCATGGTTTTCTCTCTGGGGTCTTCTTCTTCTCACTGCTGCCACCTGGTGGTAAGATGCAGTTTGGGATTCATAGTTGGCGACTGTATCTTCAATGAAGTAAATATCAAAAACCAACAATTGTCCATGAAAAGTTAGCCTTTAAAGCTGCTTGAATCAATACTTTGAATACATGCTTGTCTACATCCATGATTTAAATGCTCATCCATGTTTACAGTTCTCTAAAGGCACAATTCTAAATAGATGCTAATGTCACTGTGTGCTTGCTGGATGTTTAAATTAACTTTGCAAGGAAACATTTTTTGTGCCGACACCAAAAACTGATTTTTGCAGCTTTTAAAACCTCCAGCTTGAACTTACAGCTTGTATTTTTAGGAGCGATGACAGGTGAGTTTAGTGAGTATTGGAAGCGAAAAAGCAAAACACAGTGGTGTATTTTGCTAAATGTACTTTTATGCAAAGGACCAAATAATAGGAAATACTGTGGATACTCCCTTGAAGATACTGTCAACACGACAACTATAAAAGCTACTTTCAACTGTTTTCTTGTCATAAGGGATCACCACAGCAGCTGCCTTCACAGCTGATCTCACAGTTTTACACCAAATGCACTTCCTGACATTTAGCTTGAGCTAAATACAGTAAACTGTGTACCAATGTTTGCACTGAAAGCAGTTAGGAGCAACCAAAGAATCGCTATGTGCTTTGCTTTTAGAAATGCATTATTTTTGTATGTGTGGGATTTTTACTTGCTTGTTAAAACCTTGTAGTCTCTATCACTATACGAGTGTTATTGCACTGTTCAGTGCAGATTAATCTGAGATATTATGAGAAATGTGCAGAACGTGAAGCCGCTAGGGGAAGCCCACCATGCCCTCTGCACATGCTGAACAGTGGTGTCTTGTTCTTAGATAAGTTATTGTATTATTTTTAGGCGTTAGTAGTCTTTTCAGCCACCAGGGGGCACCACACGTTTTTATTTTACTTGCATGCAGCTTTCCACAAGCCTGGTCCCCGCTGAAGGACTGATTCAGCAAAGGTGCTGATAGATGGTGAGAGTTCCTCAAGAGGCTTCAGGTGCACATGTACAATCCTGACACTAATCGTAGGCCTGTGTGTGTTTGTGTGAAGTGGTCACGAGTTAATGAAAAGAAACTTTTAGGATCGGCGTTTCAGCTCTGACCACAGCGTTTGCTGGCTGTCTCAATAAACTGACAGAAGGAATTACTTGTTGTGAAGTTCTTGTATTTGATTATAATGATCACCAGAAAACTAACGGACAACAATCTGGGCTCATTTGTGCAGTTTGTTTTCCTTTATCTGGATCGTTTAGAACTAAACAAAATGATGTGAATATTTGATAGACACAATCATACTCTTGCAAGAAAAAGCACACAGTATTCTTTGCATGGTGCATTTTTACTGTGAAACAACTATGTAAAGCTACATGTCCACATCTTTGCAGTAATGACACTAATATAATGCTGACAACATTATGAGTTGCATAATAAATCTTGTATTTTATTATTTTAGTAACTCAGCTGCTTATAATGTGTAATTATAATACTTGGTTAGCACTGCTCCCTCACAGCAGTCCTGGGTTTGAATCTAGTCAGAGGTCCTTCTGTGTGGCGTCTCCTTATGACTGTGTGAGTACTTTCTGGGTAACCTGGGTTCTCTTGATAGTCCAAAAACATGCATGGGGTTTGGTTGCCTGTCTCCTCCCCTGACCCTTAATTGGAAAATTGAAGTTTGACTTATGTCTCTGAAAGCCAACAGCTGAGGGCTTGAAAAACAGAAAAATCCTGTATTTAAAAGTATTATTGCATATACAGAAAGTATTCAAAGGGATGTCAGCGTTAAACATCTGCAGCAGTAATATTAAACTATTTAACAGCGACAAATATTTACAGTTTTGTGTGTGGTGAGGTGTTTTCATAATGTTTTGTTTCTTTTCCTAAAGGCATGGTGTGAAAGTTTCCTGCGCCACTTGTCAGTTAATAATAATGATTTAAAAAAATTATAAGGAAGTCAGTGTATTTACCAGTACTCCCTGTGATCCAAAAACTCTGGTCACAGAAGCCCCACCTACCTGCTATTTGCATCTTTCGTTGCAATCAGAATCGCCAATCAGAAGAAAGTTGCATTAAAGGGTGAGAAGCTAAAACAGCTTGTTTCAGTGGATCGGTAGTAAGGATTTTATGAACTGTGAATCAAGTAGAGAATAAAAACATAAAGGTGGAAATGAGCTTTTCAAGAAGAGCATTTTGTTTTCAATGCGAGTTTCTGTGAAATAAACAGACTGCACACCATCCATCCTGCTGACTTATTCCATTTTAATAAATAAATACAGAAAAATAAGTTCATGGCTCCATAGAGATGTGGTCCTAGTTATAATGCAGGTCAGTAGACAGAGACGCACTGAGGAAAGACAGGCTGCAATCACACAGAAGCAAATAATTTTATCCCTCTACTGCACAGATTTTATGCTTCCACGGCTGATGAAACATGAGCGATAATCAGATTTCACGTGACGGCCGCTCTTTATGTAGGTGGGGAACCGACGATGGCGGGTCCTGATGAGAAATCCAATTTGTTGAGCTCATGAAGCTGCAGTGACTGACAACAGCAAGCTCTGGTTACTGAACTATAGGAGCAAGATGTAGCTTATTGTACAGCTTTGACCTTCTGTCCCCCTACAAAACATTACACCTTTGTATCTGCGTCGAAAAGGAAAAAATACAGAACACACATTATATGTCAAAATAATCCCACATGGAGAGTCTCCTCGGCTACACAATAACAAGCCATTGTGGTTGGGGCCGAATGATCAACAAATCTAGCCATCCAGTCCCCGGACACCGCTTGTTAAAAGCTGCCAGCTACAGTAGTCATACTGTGTGCAATTCATTATTCAGTGGGTTACCTCAAGGTAATTACAGTCACACGAGAACATAGAAACAACGACTGTCCTGTCAGGTCCAAGACACGTGGAGGTATATTGTGATAAATGACAGTATTAACATGCGCAAAGTCACATATCTCTTTAGAGAATTCATATCTTTGTCGCATTATAAAAAATATTAATCAAGGAACATCATATCTGCTCATCCAAAATAATAATAATAATAATAATAATAATAATGATAATAATAAAAAAAGTTACCATGTTTAGCAGAATTAAAAAGAAAAATGGAAGATCTGCATCCCAATCAGTGACCAGTGAGTCTAGAAACACTTTATATGGTAAGTTAGGACAAGCCATTCTATTAATATATATTTATATATGTATGAAACAAGGATTAAGAGGACAGGAAATCATATCATCTCTGTCCTATCATATCATAACAGTCTCCGTCTTTCTTTACAACAGCTTATAATAAGAGCTTTCAAACACAGGCAGGATGTGCAAAAGGAAAGTAGTGCTACTCTGCAGCAGAATCAGATTCCAAATAAAGCGCGTAGACGGTCACATAATACATCTGTGCATCCCAAAAAAATCTGCAGCTATTTTAATAATTATCTGTTTTTCTCCAAAAAAAAAAAAAACCAACAGTCGATGTTCTCATGATGTCAAATGTGTCTATTTTTTAAAAACCTCTTTTTTAGTCTCAATTTAAAGAGAATTCAGGTTTTGGTCCACTGGTCAAACACCCTTTCTCACAGTTTCCTGACAAAATAAACAAATCCATCATAATATTTGGCTGACTGATCAATAATAAAAAAAACACTTGCAGCTCTAGTTTAAAGGTCCATCTTATACATATGTAATAAAATAAGGAATCTGTAGAAGATAATCAATTAATGACTTTCAGAGCTTTTGCAGTCGAGACTAAAATGACACCGCTGTGATGTGAAGTATGAATCCATTTTATGCTGTTAGGCACCATCAAACAAATAAAATGGACTTTAGCTTATTCAATAAAAACTGCTTGTGGTTATCAGATCTCTCTCTCTTCTCTCTCCATCACCTTCTTTCTTCAGTCTCCCAAGTTCATATACAGTTAGGTCCAGTAAAGTTTCTAAGCTACACATTGGAAACAGTCTCGTTTAGTTCTGTGGTGGCTCCTGTACACAGCAGCAAAGGGACGAGGTTCTACTAAGTTTGACTACTGTACTCAGCACCAGCTCTCTGGGTGTTTACCAGACGAGCAAAGTGCTAGAGCGGAGTGTTTGCACGTATGAAGCTGTACACGGTCCTTCATGTACACTCAGCGGCAGAAAGCCTCAGCAGCGAGCTCAGCGGTCTGCCGCTTCACGCGATTTGTTCTCGGTAGCCGGTGACCCGCGGACCGCTAAACAGCCCTTGTCTCCCTAATGTGGAAGCAGCACAACAAATATCGCCGGGGCCGGTTTCACTTAGAGCACGTGGCAGCAGTTGTACTGAGCCAGCGGCAGGATCTTGGGCTTGTTGTGTGTCGGTATGTTGAAGGCCAGAGCTTTCTCACACAGAGGAAACTGAAAGAGACGCTCACGAAGCTTCACGCTGTGCCGTTTTCCCTGCTCCACCCTCGGGGCAGACTCCTCCCGGGTCGTCGCTGCACTGTGGGGCTGACACCTGTCTGTTAAGAGGTCATCTCTACCGCTTTCTCCTCCCCTGTCGCCTTCTCGTCCTCCTCGTTGCAGCTCCATCTTGTTCCGCCTGGCGGAGGACACCGGGGAGTGATGGGGGTCAGGTTTAGGGAGAGGAGGATGGGGTTTGTTGGTGTTGTTGTTGGGTTCCACCTCCTCGTCCTTTCCTTCCTCTCGGGCTGTGATGTCATGCTGGCCCTGACAGCACGGCACACCCAAAGCCAGCTGGGAGAATGGCGAGACTTCAGGAATCTGACTGACCAGCCTGTCTCCATGACTGACTGGCTGATCTGAAATCACACACCCACTGTCTTCAGTTTTGATTTCTGTCTCCACCTCTGCTTTGTCCCCCTCCTTCATCACCTCCAATGAGCTTCTTAACTCTTCCTCTTCACTGCTGTCTTGATTGTCTGCTCCATCCTGTGTCTTTTTAGTTTCTCTTTCTGGCTCTCCCTCTAGTAAAGAGGCAGAGCCTTCCCCTTCTTTTATCATACTTTCGTTCTCTTCCTCCTCCTCCTCCTCCTCTTCTTCTTCCTCCTCCTCCTCCTCACAGATCTGCTGAAGTGCAGGAAGGTTCTTGGTGATGGGAGGCTCTTCAGCTGGAGGTGGACGCAGGGTGAAGCTGAGGCTGGGCTGCCACGGAGCAGGGAAGGGCTTGTCAGACGATGGCCTTGCAGCGAGTAGATCCCCGCACTCAGGCACTCCTGAGTGGGGAGAGCTGGGAGAAAGGGCCCCTGAGAGCCAGTGCGGTGGGGCCTCTGGACTGAGGAGGGCGTTATCCAACCCCTGGAGCCAGTGGTGAGCCTCAATCTCATCAAGTGAGGAGCGGCGAGATGGATCTTTCTGCAGCATCCTGGAGATCAGACTGACAGGAAAGACAGAGAATTTTATTGTTTGATGGAGCTGATGTAAACGTCTGTTATACTTTAAGCGATAAGCTTTTGGAGCGACTGATTTGACACAGAAAACGACCTGATTCTGATCTGATCTAGGCCATCGGCACACTTATTAAAACCCGTATGTCCAGAAGGATCTTCTGTTCTATTCAGCTCCTCTTCTCAATTGAAACACACCATTGTGTGACCGAGGGCAGAGTCATATGACAAGTGCCGGGTCAGATGTTCGAGGATGTGTTTGCTGCTGCAGATAATCTGACAAAAACCACAGGGCAGAGAGTATTTATGGCTGCTGCCTTTTTAACCCCAGAAGACCGAAGACAAGCTGGAAAAAACCTTTGGGGAGGAAGATGGAAATAAAGCTTCTGTTTTTTTTACACACACACTCTTTGGTATTCAAGGCTAAGGCCTTTGACTCCCCACTTGTGATGTAAATAAAAAACGGTGTGTAAACGATGTATTTCTAATGGTGCCCGTGTCGTACAGAAACGGCTCGATGATGACAAGAACCGTGAAATGAGCCTAAAAAGTGGCGTGCTGCTGAAAGTCAGATTTATTGTTGGTTTACTGGCCAGTAATCTGAACTTCCCTCTTTCATAACACAGAGAACAAAAAAGATTGGTGCTTGCACAGCATTACAGTCAGATGGAGGTCTGGACTTTGACACCTTGATTCTTTTCTTTTTCAGTCATTCTGTTGTAGATTTGCTGCTGTGCTTGTAATCACTGCCCCACTGAATGACCCAATTTTCTGCAAGCTTTAGCTGATGCACAGATGGCCTTACATTTGACTCCACAACACTTTGGTACACAAAGGAGCTCAGTGTGACATGTCGCTCAGACCAAATTTACATCACTTTTTTTTCCAATGACCTTTTCCCTCACAAAAAAACAAAACGATAACTAATAAAAATATTTGCGGTCGCCAATGCGGACCCTCAGACTCTTAGTAGATGCACCTGTGGTATAAATGTCAATATCCTATGTGACTTCCTGCTTGAGTTATGGGATTCTCAAGTTTTTCAGAAAATTTGACCTCTGACCCTTTGATCGAGATCATTGAAATTTGAACTTGTTTAGGATATTTAGTAGTAGTCAATATCATAATCCTGCGTTGCCTCAAGTTATCGTGTTCACGCCGCCTGCTCTGCTAAGGGGTAAAAATGAATGCACAAGGACAAAAAAAAAAAGATAACGTGTACTGACACTTTTATCAACAAATTAAAACAAGATGAAAATATCCTCCAGAGACCAGATCCAAGATCGTCGATCAAACTAATGAAGTTATGTAGAAAGGTTTGGAAGTGACCCAATCAGAGGTAATCTCCTTGTGAGTGGGGGCGGTACATCTAGCTCCCAATTCTCTCCTTTTCTCATAAAAAAAAAAACCCCACAACAAAATTACATCAATGTGGACAACAGGCAAGAAAATACATATCTGATTTTTGAAAATTAATGTTGTGTATTTGAATTGACTTATTAGGATTTGAGAACTTCCTGGTTTATGTTCACAGGACATCCTGCAGAGGTTGTAACTGGGTTTGGAGGTGTTAACACTGTCCCGATGTTAACCCAGTGTGTGTGTTTTGGTTCAGACTGTTAGGAGTGAAGGTAAGATTGTGAAGACAGATATGCACCTGTGAGCTGTATTTTGTTTCCGGATTAGCAAAACTAAAGACCCAAAAGTTTCTGTGTTGCAATGTTTGGGATGATTCTCACACTGTTAGGGAGAACTATATGTGCAGCAGGGTAATGGAACCTTTGAGGAAACTAGGACACTGAAATTATTCAGTGAAACGCACGCTAATGAGATGATTTTACGGTCAGCAGATTTTTAACTCATCTACTGAACAGCAGAACCCTCTGGCAGAGAAATCAAAAATAAAGCATTCAGAATAATAAAACCTTTTTCTTCCTCTGAAGATATGGCCTGAGAGGACCTTGATTGTAAGCTAAGATTTTACTCACTCTCTGCACTCGTCAGACACATGTTCAGGAATGGAGTAACGACAGTCCAAAATCATGACCAGAGTCTCGCTGTCGTTGGTTTCCTGGAAGGGAGGGACTCCACACACCAGCATGTAGAGGATCACCCCCAGAGACCAGATATCTGGAACACACACACACACACACAAAAATCACAAAAATTAGCCTTAAATAGCAAATAATTTCCAGACTGAAAATAGCCTCCCATCCCTCTGCTCTCTCATCATAGTTAGAATACTCCGAGCTCCACGGGTCAGATAGGGTATTTAAAAAATTGCCTTTTTGAATGTAGCTCTACTCATTGATCTCAAGTGGTCTCCTGTCTGCCTTAGAGCAACAGTGAGGTCTAGGGTCAGGGTACACACAACAGAGCAGGTCAGATTAAACTACTGCATTCCTCAATGACGTGAAACAATCTAAGAGGAAAGCTTGTGAGTAACAGCTGGATGTCCGGTTTTTAAGAGTCAAAACTTTAAGCGCTAAGCTGTAGACAACTCGGCTAAGCGCTCCTGACCCCGACTGTAAAACCACATTCACACATGCCCGGGCTTCCTGACCGACAGCACTGCTGACAGCGTGCCCTTTTCCCGTCTCCTCCCTTTCCTTCCCCTTTTCCACTTGCCTACCCTCCCTCTCCCGTCCTGATGTAGCAAGAGGAAGTCGATTCACACTCAAAACGGCCTCAGTGAGGCAAGAACACAGCAGCCAGGTCAAGGAAACTCACGCAAGCTGAGGAAAGCGATCTGAGGGCTGAAGGCCATAACAAACAGATGGCTTGTTGTGGTGTTGTGCTATTCTGAGAATGAACTCCCTTCTATCTTTTATGCCTCTTCTCGTGTTGCTTCCCAAACACTGGAAAAAAGAACACTGAACACTGTTTGCATTGTGTGCCAGCCCCAATGTAACACTGTAAATATCACAGATCGTAAATCTTCATCGCTAAAACCTGTCTCTGCTGATATCCCGTTTCCTTCGTGTGCGACCTAAAGGGTAATTAAAGTGGTCTGACCTTGATTTTACAGCTTTTGCTGCTAATCTTTCAGTTTTCCCCTCCACTGTGGATTCTTCAGGGAACACTGCGCTTCACATATAAAGCTATTATAACTAATTTTTTTAAGCGTATTTACACATCTTTTGTGTTCTTTCCTGCAGAAGAATTACAGCTGTGAAACCGAGACTGAAACTATGATACAAACACTTGTCATGCCTGTACTGCGATACCTCTGAGGGGCTGTTAATGCATGGTTAAAGCAGGCGAGGTCTGGTAAAAGGTCTGGCAAATACCTACATTCAAAAACATTGACCGTTCCAAGGGGCGAAATCCTAAAGACTTTAGTGCCTCAGCTTCTTAACTATCAATCCTTCATTAACCAGCTCATATTACTTGTCCTTTAATTCAGCTTAAGGCTCAACCTGTGACATCAGTGATATCACAACATGAACAATAATGACATCTCGGTTCAAACTAACTGTCCACACCAGTAATAAAATATTAAGCTGTACTCCTGACTGTGAGAAAGACAATCATCACTGGTTAATGAGGTTGTGTTATGAGATAATGAGCTAAGGGGACACAGCGTGCTCATTTAGTAACATTTGTCAGTGACACAACCAGTTTAAATCTGAAGGGAACTGACGTTTAAAAAATGAACATCACGCTGTATCAAAAGAGACTTGATATTACTGAACGAGACCAAAAAGTCATCCAGAAAGATACTTTGTTGCAAAAGCAGACAGTTTGATCAGATTTCTCTATTTGAATTTAGTTGAAAAATGCCAAGAGACATGCATAAAATAGCAGTTTTGTACCTACAGGGTGATTACCAAAGAGGGATTAGCTGAAAACTTACCATATTTCAGCAAAATAAATTTGAGGAAATTGGACAAAAAGAAGAAGTGGGAGTCCCTTAAATCTATCAGCAACACAGAAACAGTATCTGAAAATCATGACCTTAAGAACCAGGAAAACAAAAACAAAAAACAGAGACCCGCCTTACACTGTATTTCCATTTATGTTTGCATGTGTCAATAAATTGCTGCCTCGATTTCCCTTTTTCTTAATGAAACAAAGAAATGAGTACAAATAAAACAGTAGTAGTACAACAAGTGCTTTTTAGAGTTTAGTTATGTTATGTATGACAATCGCTTCGTCTTTTGAAATTAATTAATTTACACATATACCCCAGCTATTTTTTATTTTTATTTTGGAGGGCTTTTTCAAAACTTTTACTAGTTTACAATAAAAGGGAAAGAGTGGGAGAGAATGGAGTTGGGCCGTAGGCAGACTGGTTTTTAGATCTGAGACACATTGAACAGATTGGAGAGACTGAGATAACCAAAAAGCACCACTGAATGACCCTGTACAACTCCTCCATGTAATACACTGTACACACCGTAATAGCTCCACCCTTTGCACATACTCTACAGTAAAATAACAAATGTTTTACAGGTTAGAGTTAAATGTCAATCATATATATTTCACCTCTATAATAGTCTTGATATTTAAGTGATTTGTATATATTAGTGATCTTTCTTTGTAATATATCATATTATTTAATTAGGTTAGTCTGTTACTGTCTTAGAGCAACTGTAACCCACACAATTTCCTTAGGGATTAGTAAAGTATTCTGATTCTGATTTTAAAGGTTATTGCATTCAGTGCTAACAGACACATGCTAACACGCTACACACAAATGTTTCCAGTAAAAAATAAAATTAAAAAAAGATTCAATGGAACAAAGTGAATCAGCAATCTGCCGATTCGATTTGTTCCATTTAAAGCACCGGATGCACATGTTCGAACTCTTTACCCTTTGAAATCCTACTAGGAGTAACCTAGTATCTGTCATATTTCAGGCCTGCTTATAGAACGAAATGTTTGCACCAGAAGTAAGTAAATGTGGTCTCTGCCTATGCAGCTACCCCATAGGATGTGGTCATCAAACCACATAATTGTCAAACTTTATGCAATAGTTCAATGAAACTGGAGAGCTGTCCCACACTGGTGCTACAAGAAAGACGAGCAGTAACCACAATAAATAACATTTATACGGAAAATGTGGGGGAGGTTTAGAGTTAATAATAAAAATGACACATGTATTACCTGAGACTGCTAGACTGCTAACCATAACCCTGAGATGCTCTTTGTTTCCTAAATATCGACATCCGTTTCTCAGAATTGAAGCCCTTGTGGACACAGCACACTTGCAGTGCAATCAGTTTTGCAACTAATTTAGTTCACATTAGTTTAAAATAACACATAATAGTGGACATGTTTTAGGGCACAGGTAATCCTGAAACTGCAGAGATGCAGTGTGCCTGCAGCTACACACACCGTTATAATAACACAAAACAAAACCCTCCTTATTAAATCCTGAGCAAGTCAGACATAAAAGGATTTCAAAAATATTTTTAGGAGTATAATAAAACATTGTGGTACATTCAAATCCTCCTCCATCCAGTGATTCTCACATGTAACAGCCCCGTATGTGATCAGACATCCAGCCATTGTTCCACATTGTTCTCATGACAGTCCAAACAAGAGCCCTCAGTTCTCACCACACGACTATCGCACGCACGCTCATGCACACGCTAATATTGGTCCAGGGACGTATTATGCAACAGGGAGGAGAAACCACTGAGTGCTGGGAGTGTACTTTTCTCTGCTCACTGGGGAATATCACACATTCTTACCATGCATTAGTGGCCTGCTGACAGGACAAAGATCAACAGCAGACACACACACATACATCCATACAAAGTAAACACAAACCAGATGCAGATATAGGCTGAATCACGTTAGAAAATAAGTTAAACTATGAAAACTGTTGCGATACAAAACCTCGTGCACAGAATTCACTGCAGCTTCAAAGAGTTAATGACTGATCTGTGGTTCTCTACTGGGGCCATCTCCTTTTAAGTACACTTTTCAAGGCCAAATACGTCAGAAAGGGTCAGCACAGCTGACTCGTTTCCAACGGGTCCTCAAGTTCAGACTAAATATAAATGCAGCCCTTTTTTTGCCCACATTTGGCCAGCATGAAAAATGCTGTTAGATCATCAGTAACCGATGTATTACAGGAATTTCTCATGATCTTGGGAAATGTTATTATTTTGATATGATTATCTTCTAAGTCTTTCATAAAAATCTTGATAAGGAAGGAAGTTGTCAATACATGAAAATACATACTCATATTATTTTAATAACTGTGAAGTCATCTGGTGTGGTTACCTTGACATGAAACTGTGTTACTTCAAAAGAAATGCAGTAATAAACTTAAAACAATAGTAAATAACAACACCGGCCAAAACGCTAAATTGGAACATTAATGAAATAATGTGATAGTTTTTATTAAAATTTTTGCAGTGCGTATCAAAAATTCAGGCAAATTACATTTAGCGAACTATTCTGGACCAAAACTGGCATTCATACAGATACTTTTCAGGTTGTTCTGGTAAATGTAATTTTACTAATATTGCTACTGAATCATGTGTTCATCCCCTTAAAACAAATGTGAAGCTTACAGTGAGCAGACTGGAGAGTCCACACAAAAGTAGCTGAACTAGTCAGGAAGTACAGTTCCCCCCTTAAACACAACAGAAAAGTATTCAAACAAGGTTTTGCTCTGTAGGCACTCTTATGACAAAGTCAGGAACTTATTTTGCTGTGCCATTGATATCTTAAAATAGAGACCAGTTGGTGACCTCCTTGGAAATCTCTGGGAAAAATGTCTATATAAGAACAGTCTCAACTGACTGGTGAGTGGCTGCTGCACCAAAACCCTGCTAATGACTGCTTTAGTTGCTAACAGATTGCTGCTGTTGCCTTCAGTTTGCATGACACGTACAGATTCGTCTGCAAATGCTCGCTATTTTCTCACCAAACTATAGTGACACTGTAAACACCTTCAAAATAAAAGTTGTATCTTACTGCTGCAACCAACACATTTGGTCACAATTTCACTGCCATTTGATGAGTAATACAAAGTACTGGTGACCATGGCAACCTGCAGGCAACCTAAGCAATTGCAAGGAGGTTTTCGGTGCAGCACCGTACACTTTTTTTTGTGACCAATTCAGCTAGCAATTTCCAGAAATCTCCAGAAGCCACTGGCCATGTAATCAACCAGTAACTACTAGATATCTCCACCTCAGATAATATACTGGTTGCCGACAGGTCTCCAGGCCTGTGTGACAGAAGCCTTACACTGACTACTGAAGTTTAACACATTAAGAATGTATTTATTTATTCAGAATAGGATGATGCCATTTAAAATACTTTAGCAATCAATTTCATTTATGGATATGCCATCAGTTCATTAAATTAACAGAAAATTTCCCCCCGCCCTGGTATCACAGAAAGCCATGTTGCTTTCATGTTGCTCTCTTATCCAACATGAAATTCTGAAATACTGGAATTTTAAAAAATATGCCAAAATGCATGTTTAATGTTGAATTCCTATTAAAAAAAAGTGCATCATTTTCCTGGATTGAGATGGTCAGGTGGGAAGCGTTTGCTGACCTGACGCAGAATAACCCTTTAGGCTACTTTCGGGCAGGTGACAGCAAAGATTGTTTAAAAGAACAAGAAAAAAAAAGTTGAGAAGCATTTCTTAGGTCCTAAGAGAGAGCCATTACAAATCACATGCTGTGCCCAGAAACATCGACTGATGCACACTGTTGCACAATATTCCCCCCAAGAAGGATGCATCTGTTTTTGGATTTAGTTGCTAAGAGATAATCTGTTCACTGCACCATTATACTTCCTAGTATGTGTCAACGTTGCTGGTGCTGTGGTTTTCAAGCTTTGGAAAAGTACTTGTTGCTACAAACAGTCAAGCAGCCTTGAGGTTGATATGAAAACACCAACAAAGAGGTTTTGTGCGGAAAACCTCTCGGTAAAGAAGCTCTTCCTTGGTCTAAAATAGGATGTTCAGAGGGGGCTTTACATGTGCTACTCCCCACTGGGTAATGAGCAGCCATGACCCTCCACCCTAAAGCAGACAAATGAGTGGTGTGTATGATGTGGCAGCCAGATACAAAGACTTAACACATTTGTCGACACTGGAGAGCACATCAAAGAGTTCAAAGCCACCTGTAACCCCCAGATTTCATTACTGTTTCTGACTTACTAAGCACTGTATCTAGCATGTAGGTATTTAGAGAATCTAACTGACACAAAAAAGCCCATACATTTAATGCTTCAGTCTGTAAAAAAGCAGCTTTTCCTCTATCACATTTGGGGGGTTTTTCTGATTATGCCATCTTTATAACGTTAGTGCATTTTGCTGAACCTTTCCATGGCAACCAGCTGTCAGAAACACAAACATTTGTAGCTGACTCTCAGAATAATCAGCCAAAAGCAGAAGTTCCTCCTGTACAGAACATACCCGACCACTTTAGCTCTTCCTTTTTTCTTATCTGACATTTCCCGCAACTATATTGCACAGCCCTACTCTTTGTCATAACTCACCTCTTGCTGTCATATTTACATTTGTTCAGGAAGAACTCTTTCCCACACTGATAAGCTACTATTTTTGTCCTCTTTAATTTATGACAAACTAATTCTCATTAGCCAGTGACTGGGAAAAATAAGGAAAAGACCCACATATATCGTTAACACGATGACCTTGGTCTGTGAAGCCTAACAATTACACTTAAGAGTGCAGAAAGCGTACACACATGCACGCACACGGTAAAGGGCAGATATTATGTAACTGCAGTGTTTATCTTTTTCAAAGGCAAGAAGTCCTGCAGACATTCCTGCCTCTACTCTAAATCATATGACCGTCATCAAACACCAGCACCACGTCTTCAATCAAGCTGCATGTTAACTATTGCTGGGCTGCAGATTTTGAAAGTTTTACAGTATATTAGGGTTTTATTATGATTATGATTATTATTATTATTATTAATAATAATAATAATAATAATATGACTTTTGAACACGACAACATTTTTATTGGTTTATAATGCTTCACTCTGCTGTTAGAAGGTTTTAATGTCATCATACATAAAGAAACAATAAAACCAATTAAACCAAAACAGTAAATAATGTACTCATATGCTTTCATTAACAAACATTAACATCTGACAAAGGGCTAGTACAGAGCCAGTCCTTAGCAGGCTGCCTGTTATCTTCTTCTGTCAGATACAACACCTCTTATTGTTGCTGCTGTTTTTTTAAACACAGTCAGCATACAGCAAGCTTATTAGTGTTGCAGCGTTGGTACGATCTCCATTCAGAGTTCTTCAAAACTTTCTGTACACTTTTTATCATCATGCATGATCTCGGCCTCACTTGATTCCCTGTCGCTGTGTAAGGAGGAGCTCTGAGCTCAGAAGCAGAAAGAGCTCTCATCCTTCATCCTCCGACTTTACAGAATGTTATGCTATCTAGGTAGCAAGAATTGACGAGCATGCTGCATGGTGTCTTTCAAATTATTGCCCCCCTGAAGAGAAGTTTCAGATTATTAGCTGCTGCTTTATATTGCTTTTTGTACCACATAACTAGAACTGTGGGTAAGAAGGCTGAACAGTTAAAATAGATCCCCTCTCCCCTGCATGTCAGTCCAATATTATAGTACATGTAAGCCCCTTGAAAAGCCACAGAAGCTGCTTTGTCGATTTACTGGTTTGGTGACATCCTGTATAAAGTTATCAGATGTACATCTAGTATACTTTCAGGCTTTAAAGTATAAAACAAAATCCCCACAGCAGCCTGATTATATCAGACTGAAATATCAAACGGACACAGACTGCAGTCTGTGTGTGCGCGTGCAAAGATAGGTTTATGAGTCATCTTACTAAGCTGAGATCACTGAGGGACATCTCTTCTTCTGTGCAGCTCAGGATTACGACAAACATTCATGAATATATAGATGCATGTGTGCACGGAGTGATGGAAGTGTACATTTCTGTCAAAGTGACGACATAAACATGAAATCTACAGTTTGAGTCACACTAAGACGAGCAAAAATAGAACAGAAAAATGCGCTTCGAGTCAAGTGAAGCAGAAAACAGGCTTAAAGGATGTAATAATAATAAATGGATTTCAATGGACGCCCTTCGAGTGGACGCTTTTAGAAACAGGAAGTGACATTAAAAAGGAACTAATGCAACTTGTAAGTCATGCTGAAGTTATGTTTGCATGTGAAAAGATTCTTCAGATCACAATTCTCATCTTTACGACACCCATAAACAATATAGCAAATTCAAAGCACTGGTTTCTTAAATTACAGTTTTTCTTGTTTTGATCCATTTACATGTGCAAATGCCAGTAAAAGCCCTTCTGCAAGAGCACAAACTATTTTACATTCAAGACAGATGCATTTGTAGTTGACAGAACGGCAACCAGACCTTGCCGAAATCCAGCCTATTCCAGCTTAGCAGATAAGACCACCGACATCCCTGAAGCCCACATGCTGAGTTTGCCTGCCCCCCCGGGATGCGCAAGACCAAATCCCTCAATTCTCCTTCTGTTTCTATAAACTCAAATCCCACAATCTATCTGCCGGCTTCACCTCTAAACTCCCACAAATCCCAACAGTACAGAGCAGCCTTTCTAGTAAGGATAAACAGTGATGCACAGTAGTTTCTCTATCTGCTATCTGTCTCTGTCCTCATCTCCCTCTCGCACACATACACACACACACAAATGCTTGTTATGCAGAGTGGGGGCATGCTGGTGAGCTGCAGTGGTTGGTTCCTCTGCAGAACGTGCCCAGTTGGCTCATGACTGGCTGGCTTGCTTAGACTGACCCAGATACACACACTAATCCTCAACGGATATACAAACACACACACACACACAGACAATTGCATACTAGCACACAAATATGGAAGAGACACACTGAGACACAAGGAAATGCACAGGGATACCTACACAGGGTCAAAGAGACAAATATGGGCACCTACTGTTCACCCACACAAACAGTTGGGCTCACGGAAACAGACAATACAGGCTTGTTGGTGAATTTTGACTGTGTTAGCAGTTTGTTGCAGCTGCATCAAACACAATCAGTAATTTTTCCACCCATTGGCACCAGCACATGACAAAACAGCTTCATCTTATCTTACCTAATCTGCTGACTCTACTGTGTGAACAAAAGATCTTCAACAGCCGTCAACCAGACTTTAAAAAAGTAAGTTTTTCTAAACTACTTAATCTAAGGTTAAGAAAAAGAAATGTTAAAATCCTCAGACGAAAATGTATATTTTAACAACTTTGCTCCCATGACGAATGGGTAAAATCTGATGTGGGTGCCGACAATGATAAGGCGTCTGGTAGAAAGCTACTGAATTTACCCTCAGGCAAGTTTGCTCTGCTCAGAGTGGAAAATAATTAAATGACATGAAACAGATATTGAAGCCTCGATGGCAAAATTACACATGCTAATCAAAGAAAAGAAAGACTTTGATGCTGCATGCAACCTCTGGGCATCGCTCAAAAGTACAGAGGCCTTTAATCATTTCATTTTTTGAAAAATCTGTAAATTTGTTTCTCTATTAATCGATTTTACGAGAAAAAATAGAGCACACTGACTGCTTTAATTTCTCCGTCGTGTATGTGTTAGAATGCATAACAACTTAAGCATTCCAATACAAAAAACAAAGTTCATTATCACATATTTGAGGAGGTAGAACTGACCAATGTCTGCTATTTACACTTTAAAAATGTTCAAGTTTGATAATACAAACACTCCAGTGCAGTTTGTGCTCACCTGTCTACTTATGAGCCCCTGTCACTGGTTTTACTGGACTGCGAGTTTTTCCCACTGTACTTGAGAGGGCCACCCAGATATATTTTGTTTATTATTGACACTTTATATAACTGAGACAACAACTACCTACAGTCTTTCCTGGCTAGTGTGTCTGTAGAGACATGCATGTTGCTATTATGGTGGTTGTTCAGCTGTCTCGAGGCTTTCGTTCAGCAGCCAGATGGACTCCAGCTTCACTCTCTTGGAGTGCATAGTCCTTTTTTCTGTTCTGGAGATCTGAGGTAAGCTGGAGGCTTGCAGAGCAGGCCAAGAAGGCAAACTAGTCCATCCAAAGGATGAGGAACTCACTGTCAAGGCAGCTGATTACTGCCTCATTAAATGTAGATATAGAATTAATGACTACAATATAATTATTTACTTGGAATTTATTTAGGAACACAAGGAAGTATTGTGTGAGTATTGTGAGTATTTCTGTGGGATATATCATAAACCTACTAAAAATACTCTTACATTCTACCACTGTTCAACAGTTTGTCAAATATTGTTTTTCCCCCCTCATAATATTACCATAATAACAGAGTATAAAAACAAAGCCAACAAAGCGGATATTTCTAAATATGATGATGTTATATAAGACTAATTTGCATTTTATGTTTGCCTCCCTTTGTCCAGGTTTGCCTGGCAGCTTTAAAATCTCTGATCTCAAGCTCAGCGCTTAAAAAAACAAAACAAAATAACAACACATAGATACAAAAAAGAAAATAAATTTTCTCTGTCTCACCCACAGCCGGAGCATCGTACTCTTCTCCCAGCAGAATCTCAGGAGCAGAATATGCCAGCGACCCACAGCTGGTGGCCAGCATCATCCCGGGCTGGAATAAGTTGCTGAACCCAAAGTCAGTGAGCTTGACCGCGCCTTGCTGAGGGAAGAAAACCACGTTCTCAGGCTTCAGGTCCCGGTGCACTACGTGCAGCTGGTGGCAGTAGGACACAGCACGCACAATCTGGGCGAAGTGACGCTTGGCGGTAACCTCGGCCACGCCTCCCTCGTGGCGGAGGATGTAGTCGTAGAGGTCACCGCCCTCAGCCAGTTCCATCACCAGGTAGAGAGTGGTGGGTGTGTCGATGACCTCGTAAAGGCGAACCACGTTGGGATGCTGCACCCGCCTCATGCATCTGATAATGGAGGGACACATTTAAACAAAGATGGTTTCAACCATTCATCTTGAACAGCAAGCTTCTTAGTCTGAGATCAGTATCTGTTCAATCTTTATTTTTTATCATTCATACCTCACTTCCTGTAAGAGGTGGCTCGTTGCCATTACATCTAGTTTTGTCTTGTCTATCATCTTGACAGCCACCAGTTGCCCCGAGTTGACATTACGGCCCAGTTTAACAACAGCAAAGTGACCCCTGCCCAACGTCCGACCCAGATGGTACAGTCCGCTGAGATCAGAGCGACCAGGGCTGCTCTGCAGGTCCGGATGTTCATCCTGGGAAGCATTTATACCTCCAGAGGAGTCCATATTTGAAACTGAGAGGGGCTTCACAAGGGAGCAGGTGGAAATTGGTTGCGTGAAGGTGTCAAGGACTGAAAAAAGGGAGGGAAGGTGCAAGGCAGCGAAGTTCCTCACTGCTGAAGAGTCGCCTGGTTGAACAAAGAAATGACAACACAATGAAACTAAATTGACTGTGCTGATTATTTTGGCCTTTGGCCCGAAGGGAAAAGGGCTTTCGATGAGGTCAGCTGCTGCCGCTAATGCCTCATCCCATCAGGCACGGGACCAGAAAGAGGCTGATATTAAACATCGCTTAACGAAAGGCACAGAAAACAGGACACGGTTAAATTAAGTAGCGAGGACTAGATTAGAGTGTAGCAGAATTACAGTCTAGCAATAAGAGCAACAGAGTGTAAAATATTGTGTTATTGTCTGAGGGGCTGCGTTTGGCTCCATCTCAAATAACACCATCAAGCACAAATGGCACGCTTAATCAATACTGTAACAAGAAACCATAATGTACATCTGTGCGCGTACGCGAGTGTGTTTGTGTGTCATTAGTTCGGTTAAGAGGGTCACAAGGTGGCAATAGACCTGATGATATCATCATTATATCATCCCCAGCTTCACTGCTGCTTTCTTTTGATTTTTATTAGGTTATTCAGTTGGAGGAAAACAGGTAAACACACGGATGGGAGTTCATCTATAAAGGTGAAAAACAGAAAAATAAAGTAGATGTTGTTCAAAGTTACTAGAAATTAAATCTTTGTTGTGTGGGAAAACTTTAAGCCCAGTAAATTAAAAAAAAACAAAACGTTGTTCTACACCTCTGAAGTATCAATTGGCAGCTAATAGCCCCTTTAGTGAATAAAACCTTTAAAAAAAATTGTAAATACTGTTTCTTAGGGGTTGTTTTGCATCTCTGTAGGTACTCTGTATCTGTAGTTATTCCATAATTTCTGTAGAGTCCCTTTGCTTCACGGTGTGATTGTTCTTTTGTGCCTACCTGCAAGTCAGTTTTTTACATTTCTGTTTTCATTTTGATTTCGTTTCAGTTATTTCCCAGAGTCTGCTTGCTTTCAGTTTAGTTTTTAGTGTTAAAAATGTAGCTAATATTGTTTTTTTCCACCAAACTTTTAGCTTTTATTTTTCTCACGCCGTAGTTGTTTTCACAACTTTTTTCTTCTCATAAGCAGAAGAAACTTTTGCATCTCTTTGTATCTCTAAGTGGGCCTTTCTCTGTGACTTTTCTGTTGTTTTGAGTATCTGCAGTCACCGTGCATCTCTTTCCACAGTTGTTTTTCTCTACTTTTTGTCATGTTGTATCTCTGCAGTTGTTTAACATCTCTTTGCAGTCATTTTCCACTTCTTTGACGGGAGTTTTGAGTGTATTTGGCATCATCTCTGCTTGTTTTTGTGCCTTCTCTCTAACTGTTTTGCATCTCTTTTGAGTTAACGTTCACTTGATTACACTGACAACTACAACAATCATTTCAAACAAAGGCTCAGAGGACCCTTTTGAGCTATTCTGAGGCAGACATATGATTTTATCAAAACGGACAACTGTTTTTTTCATCTACAACCTTTTACACTATGGTTTATTTATCACCAGTATATAACGCAGCATCACTATTATCGGCAGCCTATTTAAAGCCCCTCTGAACAGCTTCTCCGGGCAGAATCAGGCCTCCCTGTCTTAGATATGTGCTAATGTCCTCGGTTGTACAGTTGTATCACATCCACTGCACCCCGTAATCCTGACTCGGGGCTGCCACACTTGTGTTAAGGCCAGCTGTTCTCTTCTTGGCCTCAACTGCAGTCCCGAGTTGGCACACACACGCACGCGCATGTAGTCATCCTCCAAAACAACCATTACCAACAACCTCACGGACACCGACAGCGATACGGCAGTAAAGTGCCGTTACTGCTGTGAAGATACAGCGGTGGCGGCGGTGCTAACTTACCATTGTCGTGTAAATATCCCGAGTAGCGAGCTGCTCTTTCGGTCACTCCGCGGCTCCACGCTCGGTGTCCCCGCTGAATTCTGCTGTGTGAGTCGGCAGCTTCTTGCTGTCTTTCACAACACTCCCATGTTCCCGGTCCATACTTTTCTCATGACCGCCCGCCTCACTTCGCACTCTCTCCGTGTCCTCGAGCTCCGCGACCGCGCGCCCGCTCATCGAGTTGCAGGACGGAACTTGTCGTGCGCGCGCGCGTGTCCGGCTAGCTTTTGACGTCAATGCATATTTCGTCTCGCTCGCTCGCTCGCGCGGAGCAGCCAGCGGTCGCGAGCCTCTTGTACGCAGTGAGGAGAGGAAAATAACTGAATGGACGCTTCGGAAGTCCAAGAATTATGTAACGGCTGAGGTGTTTCGCTCTGTAAACAGGAGCAGGGAACAAAGAGCTATAGCATAGCGTACTGACAGGACTGGGGCCCCAGGACAGACGCACAGCAGGGCCCTCGACCTTACAAGATATCAAAGATGTCATGAGTCTTTGTGCTGGTTTCGTTTTTCTTTGCAACCGCTCTTTTTCCTTCTATCTATAGTTCCTTTATGCTTCTCTGTGCCACCTCTTTGTAATTCTTTTCATTAGTTTCAGTGTTATTTTTGAAGATTTGTCTTTTTGGCTGTCTTTTGGATCCTTGGAGGGCAGTTCCCATACAGCCACTTTATGTTTCAGTGTGACAATTTTTGCATTTGTGTGTTATCTTTGCTTTTTATATTCTTTCTCTCTTCATAGTTCAAATGTAAATACACTATATTGCCAAAAGTCTTCACTCACCTATCCAAATCTTGAATTTCTGGTGTTCCAAACACTTCAACAGATGCATAAATTCAAGCACCTACGCATGCAGACTGCTTCTACAAACATTTGTGAAAGAATGGGTCGCTCCCAGGATCTGAGTGAATTCCAGCATGGTACCATGATAGCAACCATAAATATTCCACAGTAAACTGTCTGATATTATAACAAAGTAGAAGAGGTTTAGAATGGCAGCAACTAAGCCATGACATACTAGTCAACATTCACAGCAAGTACAATCACAGCAGATGCTGAGGTGCATGGTGCACAGAAGTCACCAACTTTCTGCAGAGTCACTCACTACAGAGCTCCAGACTTCATGTAGCCTTCGGACTAGCTCCATAACAGTTCACAGAGAGCTTCATGCAATGGGTGAGCCATGGTCTTAGATGGTTAAGACCATCTAAGACCGACGCTTTGAATTGGGTTTGATGAGATCATCAAACCCAATTCAAAGCGTCGGATGCAGTGGTGTAAAGCACGCAACCACTGGGCTCTAGGAGTGGAGATGTGTTCTCTGGGGTGATGAATCACACTTCTCTGTCTGGCAGTCCAATGGATGAGTCAGGGCTTGGCGGTTGCCAGGAGAACAGTACTCTCTGACTGCACTGTGCCAAGTATAAAGTTTGGTGAGTGGGCGTTATGGTGTGGGGTTGTTATTCAAGAGTTGGGTTCGGCCCCTTAATTCCAGTGAAAGGAACTCTTATTGCTTCAGTGTACCAAGACATTTTGCACAATTTGATGCTCCCAGTTTGGGGATGGCCCCTTCCTGTTCCAACAAGACTGTGCACCAGTGCACAAAGCAAGGTCCATAAACACATAGATGAGCATTGGGGTGAAACGGCATTTCGGTATGCTGTATACTGTGTATATTATACTGACAATGAAGTCCTTGAATCTTGAATATGTGTGAATAGTTTTGGAATTATAGTTTACTGATTGTTTAGCAGATGTGTCCTACTGCCTTGGTCCTTCCAACCTAAAATAAGTCAGAATTCTTTGCAATATTTTTGTATTTGTATGTATTTAGGATAGTTTTGTGTCTCTTGGTAGGGCAATTTATGCATCTGTGTGAATTGTTTTGCATTTGTGATTGTTTTTTTGCCTCTTTTTTATGGCATTAGTTTTCGCTTTGTGGTCACTTTCTGTCTTCCTGTAGTCCTTTTTTGTAGCAGATCTGTCCCACTGATCCCCTGACCAGTTGTCTTCCCATGACCATATGACTTTATTCATTTGACCGGAAATCACACAGAGTGACTTAGAAAGCCTCGAGGGAAATCAGGGCTTAAAGTTGACCTATTCTTCTTTTTCTTGTTTTCTGTCATTTGCTACAATAATGGATGATCACATTAAATGTGATAGTTAGTTTCACGTAATTAGGCCAGTTTATGTTAAACAATGTGAGGCAAGAGCTCTATTTTTTATTATCTTGGATCTCTTTCATTTTGCTGGGAGCTGGTATCGTCGTCATCTGAGCACACAGCTTTAACTGTGAACACTGAGCTGATTTGATGTTCAAATTTTCTGTTTGTGAGGAGAAGCCATTCAGTAGAAGGCTGTCCCCTCAGGAAGGGAATAGCCAAAACCTTTAAATGTTTTAACATAAATAAGGATTATTTCAGAAAAGCTACTCTCCAAGTCCAAGAATAGAATTTGTTGTCACAGTCAACATGAAAAAAAAACTGATCCACTGAAATTTTAAAAAAGTCTCAATTTATAATTTTCCTTATTCAGAAAGAAAATCTGTGCTGTCTCTTTAAAGAATCCAAATAGTATTATTAATGATGTCATGCATAAATATAAGTTCAAAGGTATATGTTAATTTGAATTGATGTGTAAGATATTTTCATTCTTGAATGAAGATTTTATTTGATGTTTTTTGTTGTGTTTGGTTTTGAATGTGAAGAATTGTTACTCTGCAAAGCTGCATTTGTCTGCAAGATGATCTCATCCTAGCTGTTCTTTGTTTCATCGAACCAGACAGCCAACCAGCAGAATAGTGGAGACATCTAGTGGTTTCTTTCTTTCTTTCTTTCTTTCTTTCTTTCTTTCTTTCTTTCTTTCTTTCTTTCTTTCTTTCTTTCTTTCTTTCTTTCTTTCTTCAAATGCAAACCCCCCCAAAAGCATGCGATTCAAACAGCACTATTGTTACATCAGGGTTACACTACTATTCCTCTTTCAGAATCATGTGAGATCCTCAGATGCAGTGTATTTTTTATGTCCTCTGCAATGGATATTTTACATCTTTTGAACTTATTGAGCTGCCCTACTAAGTCCCGATGTGCTCAATAAAGGATATCCTTGGCTTTCCAACGATATCTCACGTGTTTGTGTGGCCTCTTTTAGCTCAAAAGAGGCAGGAAATAACAAAAAAGGTTAAAGTGAAAGATATTACTGTCTTTTTTCATGTAATTTCAGGTGGCTTCAGGTTCCTAGACTCCGTAAAGATTTTCATTCAACTTGGATTTGAATTAGCAGCTTATTGGTGCGTCTGTTCAAGTTGACAAATAATGTTAAAACAAATGAAGCCACTGGATTTAAATCTGGATCCATCTGGTGGTTGAACGGCGCTCTAGCAGAGTCTCTGGACTGCATAGTAACTTTTCTTCTCTTTGACATAAGTATACAGAAACATAGCGTGGGCAACGGTCTGAGATACTAATATTATCAAATAAAATCTGCACTTCATTATGATTTCTACTTTAAATAGTGTGAAGGAAACCTCAGACTGCAGTGTTCAGTGATTTATTGACACTAGGTAAGCAATGTTTAGTGTAAAATACACATTTTTATTGTTCAAACACATAACCATGTTACATTTGTTAAATATTTATAACTGGTAATAATTCAACCCCACTAGGATTAAATAACACACAAAGAATAAAGTGATAAATAATACAGAAGTGATACTTTAGATTGTATTACACATAGTCAGATGTTTATAACAAGTAATAAATTATTCTGTTCATCTTTGTCTGAGCATAAAAATTAGATTTGATTCATTGGAATAATTTAAATTATTGGATAAATTATGACATATTAAGAAACGTTAGATAATTCTAAAGTGCATTATGATGCTGATGCTGTTACACAGCCATCTTATGTAGGAATGTTGAATTTTAAAAAAAAGAGAAATCTTACAAAGTCAAGTTGTGCATTTGCTATAGTGTAATATTATTGTAATACACAGTGTAAATTATCCTGAGGTACCACAGGAAAAAAAGATGAGTTCCAAGAGTAAAAATAAATCTCATCCCTCCTCCTCGGCTCAGACACAGTGCACGCTCCTTTAGAGCTGCATACGATCCACCATCACAGTGTGAATTGTGTATCTGCTAGCAGGGCCTCTGTCAGTCTGTCTCGCAGGATCTCCTTAGTTGAGTAAAAAGGCAGATTCAGAATAGAGTGACATGTCAGGGCCTCAGGGAAGTGCTGATCACAGGTGCTGCTCTGAATTTGCTTGACCCGAACCTTCATATGGACCTGGTCCATGCCAAGAATTGGAGCTCTTCTATAACCAGTCAGGAACCCTGAAGAACAGCAGTGGAAGGAAAATCTTATTACAAACTTATTGTAACAAATCTTGTTACAATAAGTACATAGGGTTTCTTCTGACCTAGCCACTTCATTCTAATAGACTAGAATGGTTACAGCATTTTGTGATTTGTTTCTTTGCATTCACAACCCTGCGTTTTGGTTTCACATCTAGTTCTGTTCATTATATATTGTATTTCTTGTGTACTTCATGTCCCTGTGTCTGAGCTGGTCTATTTGTTTGTCTTGTATCCCTTTGTGTCAAGTAAGTTGTGATTCCTCAGTGTTTATCTGTTTGATATTGAGAGCCTTAGTTTTCCTCTTAGTTTAGTGTTTCTAGTTTTACACCTTCTTTATTTGCTTATCTGGGTTCTGTTTCCAGTTAAAGTTTGTTGTATTCTAGCTCTCTTTTTATTTATTGTGCTTCCCCTGTGTTTAGTTACTATCTTTATGAGATTTTTGTTAGTCCTTTGCCTTGTTTGCACTGTGTCTAGTTTAGATTCCCTTGTCTCTTCCTGCTGTATCTATGAGCTGTTTTCCCCTTTTCTAAATACCTTGTGTAGAAATTGTCTGGATCTTCCCACGGTCCTTTGTCATGTCTGTTTTAGATCATGTCAAAGATTTAACTTTGACTATGAAGCAGGCAAATACTTTTACACAGCACTGTACATACCACAAGTCCTATTGCCCACATTTTAATAACATATCACAGGAAAGATTTCAACAGTGAAAAGCTGTAGAAATTTGTCAAGTACTTACGAAGGAAATCTTTCCTCTGCTCTTCAGTTAGTTCGTCAAACACCTCCCAAAACATCTTTATGGTGGAATGGCGAACATGCTCCAACTCATAAACTGTGTTCTGTAGACAGTGAAAATTATTTCTTTGCAAATGAGTTGATAAAGTCAGGCACATACACGTACACAG
>NW_005187715.1:550699-554546 GCF_000239375.1 Pundamilia nyererei
CTTGCTCTCCTCTGTTGCCTGCATTAATAAAAGTTTGCTTTGGTTCATTATTGCTTATCGTTAAAATTTCAATCCTTTAACCAATTTTATACAGTTGGTGGGCTCAGTTTTAAAGTCTTACATTGGAGGGAAACCATGCCAGGGTTTTGGAGTCATTGAGCATGAACATCCCAGATTCTTCTGACACCATTTTAAGAAACAGGTGGTGAAAAAGGTCTCGTTTGTAGACATCTTTGGTGTTTGGGTCCTCATCAAAATAGACCTGCGAAAATATAAGAGTTGCAGAAGTTTTTGATGAGAACAGTTGCAGAAGAGTCTGGATATACTTTAATCATCAGGGGAAAATATTCACCACAAGTGGCTTCTTGCAGGCGCTGTGAGGAGCAGCTTCCAGCTCTCTGAAGGTGCCTTCGAAAAGTGACGCACGCTGCAGCCGCAGTTCAAAAAAAATTGGATTTGACTGAGGATTCAATTTATCAGGCAAACCAAAAGCCATCTGGTGCTGTCTCTACAATAGAGATAACAAAAAAAATATTTTTAAAAATTCTATTTCTCTTTGAATGACATTTTATTGAATACAGCAAGTCTTACTTCTTATAATGGCATTTATTTTGCTGTGCACTGGGGGGCAGCACAGTAATCCATAATAACAATGACTACTGCCTCACAAGATTACTGGGACTAAATTTGCTGATAGTTTCATAAGTGAAGAACAATATTATCATTTGACACAATTCCGGTCACCTGATGAATAATCTGTGTCATTTAAGCACTGCTCAGGTTATCAGGCTGCTGACTAATTAAATAACTCCTCCTGTTTTGTTTTGTTTTTAAATATTGCAGGTAGTGTAAAGCAAATTTGTGGAAGATAAAGCAGTTGCTTGGTTCAGGCTTAAGTTACCTGAGTGCATTCAGAATTCATGTCGAACACTGTTTTCTTTGATTGCAGATCCATCACGATTGGGAACTTGCACAGGATGAGCGGCTCAGCATTTGCATACTGAAAAAGAAAAATCCACATAGATCATTTAGGTTTACCAACACATGAAAACCATTTCTTTGTAATATCAACATCAACATTAGGCATTGACTAAAAGTGACAGAATCAAAGATGAGAAGAATGGAATAACAAAGTATGACACAGCAGATTACACACAGACACACTACTTTAGACCAGAACATTTTACCTTTCGTTGTGACTGTAAAAGCCAATGTTGCAAATCCTCAAAAAGGAATGCTTCATCAGCTGACACACAAAAATCACTGTCTGGTATCCTTCGAGACTCTGCAACCCTGCTGTTGGCCTTTAAAGGAAACATTTGACTTTAAATTTCTTTTTTTTTCAGGTAAAATAACTGACAGATAAAGGCTTAAGAGGGAGTAAAATGACTGTTTTAGGATATTTATACTAACATTGTACATATATTGGAGGACTAGCAGCACATGTCTGACTCCAGAGTTGCGAGGTACAGGTTTGAAGGACAGGATCTCTGATAGGGCCTTCTTCCACACCTTAACGTATCGCACCATGGTGGAGGGTGACAGCGAGGACCACCAGTCACCTGAAGCAAAACAGAGAGCAGATAAAAACTACATGCCATGAAGCTTTGAGCACTTTCTCACCTTCCAGATTAAAAGAGTATTGTGATATCATGTAGACAGCTGTGACAGTACCTATGATCTTAAGGCTTTCATTCGACAACCTTGCTACTGCACCAGCTACCGCCTCAGCAAGCTCTGTGCTCTGTTGCCATGTTTGTTTCTGGATTGCATGCAGAAGCTCATTGAGAAGAAGGTAGATTCTCAACCCCTCCACTCCAACTGGTTTCTGATCAAGGGAAGGGAGCAGGTGTAGCACAGCAGCCTCGATCTGTTTGAAGATGATTCCAAAAATCACTGAACAGCAGGTAGCTCCAGGTACATTGAATGTGGCTTTTGTTCGACGGTGTTCAGAGGAAAAATGCTAGGACTATATAGTCATTCTTTAAAAGTCAGGAAGCTTATTCAGTTAACACAGACAAGAGCAGTGCCTGGTCAGGAAGAGTGTAACCAGTTACAATCTGAAGTTGTCGAAAAGGTTAGCTATAAGGATACGTTCACTAAATGTGTCATGTGTGTATGACTGTCTGATAAGAATGTGGCCATGCAGAACAAACTGAATATCGGTTGCAGTTTTTTCAAGAACCGCACATCTGAACACCACGAGTGAGGAACTGAAGTTCTGATTTGGATGCTCATCAAATTAAATTCTAGTATTTTATTAGTTTCTCAATCAACACTTAGAAGATATTTGTGTCTGTGTGACACGTCTGTACAGATTTAGCTTTATATTACTAGGCATTTATGGACAAACACAGATTTCTCAAATTATTAGTAAGATATTTATAAAATAACAAACAAACAAACACATAACTTTTCTTACAAATTACTTATGTATTCAACATACCTTTGCCCGAGCACTTTCCTTAGTTAACAGTTTCTTGAAAGCAAGCTGTGCATGGTTCAGGTTTAAGCCGTGGTACTTTGGCGAAGTTTGGAAATGTTTATCACCGCTAAGAAGAAAAAGAAGAAGGTCCATATCAAAGTATTGCACTTATCTATCTATCTATCTATGAATTAATATATATATATATACATATATATATATATAGCAACTATAGCCATACTTTAGTTATTTCAGGCCCGAGAGACTAGATAGCCCACCTTTGAGATGAGAAAAAGAAGAATGTGGTGCACAGAAACTGTGTATTTACCTTTGCTCAAGGAAGCTTTTATTCAGACAGGATGCAGAGGAAAATGCCCTGTAGATTTCCCTGTGAAGATTTAATGTTTTCATTCCATTGCAGAAAAAATGAATAATTTGAGTCACAGAAACACCAGGCAAATCAACAAGCTGTGACTGCCAGTGCATCATACGTACTGTTTTTTCTTTTTCCATGGCTTTGAATCACATTCAGAGATCCATTTGTCAACCATGTCATCAAGACAGTGTTGTGATGCAATGCCACAGTTAGTCTTTGAACCCTTGTGAATGCCCTGTGAAAGAAAGCAGTGATTGTTTACATATTTACACCTCCTCCATTATGGTCTGTACTTTATATGTTAGTGTCAGTACCTCATCAGACAAGCATCTTGCAAATGAACAGTTATCTTCTGCGAAGATGTTTCTGATTTTGGGCTCACCAGTGTCTGAAATGGCAGGTAAACACATCATTTCTTTCTCAGATACAGCAAATTCATTGTATCCTTAAATCATTAATAACAGAGGTGTAGTTACCCTGTGGCAGTCGAACAGGCAGTGGCACAGATGGATTACTCTCCTCTCGATGTCCCAGCTGTCCTTGATCCTCACAACCAAAGGAGTAGACCCTCTTGGATTCGGTCAGCACTAAAGTGTGATTCCTGTGTAGATGATAATATACTAAATATTTAGACCTAAAAACCATAGTTACACTTTACTAACTGCTTTCTTTGAGCACTGTTTACATCATAAATTTAAACAATATGTGTGTCATACCTTCCACATGCAATCTTGGTGACCTTTGCCCCCCAGAGCTCCGCAACAAGTCGAGGACGCAGTTCGTTGCGTAGTGAGTTGTGACCGAGCTGTCCGTGTTGACCGGAGCCAAATGTAAACACTGCACCATGCTGAGGAGCCAAACACACAACCACAGTGTAAAGTCCCACAGCCATCATTATTGTTTTTCTTCACTGTACTGTTACAATACAGCAGGTAGCAAAAGGCTCAGATAAAGAAACTGGGCCATGCTGTCCCAGCACCAGCTTACACCAATGGACAAATGGAGTATTTAGCAACCACATTTTTCCATTAGAAGCTGGTAGAAAC
>NW_005187715.1:554839-558453 GCF_000239375.1 Pundamilia nyererei
AAACTCTGGTCTCCTCCTGCAGCGACCTGGATCACGGGGATCGCTGACAGTGATGGCACATGTTGAGGTGATCTGCAGACAGACTCTCTCGTACCTAGACCCAGCTGACCCCTGCAGTCCTGACCCCACGTATACAGCTGACCATCTGTGGGAGTTTATGAGTTCGTGATCAATGTTATGACAAGTCCATCAGTTGGATGGTCACAAACTGAGGGTGTGCAGTAAAATTTTTATATAATAAAATTTTATATCCTGGTGCAGATCCCAAAGTTCCCAAAGATAAATCTTTAGGAAGATAAGTCACGCTGAAGAAAGTTGATTACATTTCTATAAAATAATGCACAAGAAATTTCCATTTCATATAGAAATGTAGACATGCATTGCAATGTTAATAATGTGAAAATTCCTGATGGAGAGTCAAGTGTGAAAATCAAGGATAATGTTTATGGAGGACAAAAATTAATCTCAGCTGCAATCCCAATTTATAAGTGTATCTTTTTGCCCAACCACATACGCTGACGGTTCAGCTGATACTTCAATCCCTTGTTTGTTTGATAGATAGATAAACTATGATACCATGCATGTATTAGGGATACATACCTGTACACACACGTGCCAAAGTAACATGAACTACATGAAAACAGACTATGATATAAAATTACATGTGTATTATGAAGTGCAACCAAATGTGATTGAATGTAAGCTGGATGGGCTGACTCAGTCTGTTTTAATCATTTTTACTTGTCCATTTGTAGCACTTGCAGAATTCTACTGTACCTTTGGTGAGTGCAACGGAGTGCTGACTCCCACAAGCAACTTGAGAAACGTGTATGTTAGAAAAAGCTTCGAGTGGCCTGAAAAAGATGGAGCAGAAGAAGAGAACAGAGCTGAAAGAAGCCATATATATATATATATATATACAAAATCCAAATATAGGCATTGTCCTAGGACTAGGAATACTAACAATGGTGCTACCTGCCTACCTGCCTACTACTACTACTAATAATAATAATACATAATATGACTTTTTATGCCAGTCTGTGGAGCATAATCTGTATCTGTTACCTGGGAGTGAAAGGTGGGTGTCTCGTGTCCAACCAGAGAACTTTGCCGCTCTCAGACAGCAGTGCGACCACATCATCGCCACAACTCACAGCCTCTATCTTCTCTTTGTGTTTCACAAACTCTGCAGATTCACAAGCCACAAACACAGCAGGTGTGAGTGGACACAGTTCGGTTAAATGTAGCAGAGAGTGAACTTGTTAGTGACACCGATACTCACTCTGCCTGCCTCTCGCTCTTCTCCCATCCTCGCTCTCGTTTATTTGGATAAAAAACGCGTTTCCGTTACTTTTAACGAAAGCCAGCACGTTTCGACCTGCCGACAGATCCGCGATGTGATGGCTGATGTTTAAATAATGAACTCCATCATCAGTGGTCGTGCTGTCGGTACCGGAGCCGTCTTTCACGTAAAACCCGCGCTGACAGTCCTCTCCCCAGGAAAACATGTTGTCGTGTGGTTAGGAGCAACAGCTGATCCTCACTGTGTCACTCTGCAGTCTGTCAACAAGAAACGAAACTTACCTGGAAAACAAAACTTAAATACGGTGTGAACAGCGTGACGAAAGGAAACAATAACACGAGTCAGCTGATCAGTTAAAGTAAGGAAAGCGAAACTGAAACTGATGATAAATATGTCAGACAACGAAAACGAAAACGAAAATTGTGTAGTTATTTGGGTTTCGTTTCACACGCAGAGAAGGAGGATTCAGGACTGTTAAGGAAGAGGTTGTATTTAAAAAGTGAGTGAAGAAAACTCGAAAATAAATAAATAAATAATAAAAGATTCCAGCAAACTCAGTGGTAAAGTTTCCGTGGTACAGTGTGGGAAATGTTAATAATGCTGAGAGATGGGCTCACATTTTTACTTAATAATCTACAAACTACAAACAAACTACAGCATGTACATTATCATGTGAGCGTGAAATGTATAAAGTAGTAGTTATACAGTTAAGCTAAAGTGTGTTATTATGCTCATTTGTGTTAGGCTTCATACTGTGTAATCATTCTTAACAGGTGGGGTTGCTGTGATCATAGACTGTGTGCCTGAGGTTATTAAGGATTTCAACTTAAATTAAAGTGATACTGAGCCAGGAGCAGGAGAAAATGGAGAGTCTGGAACAATCAGAAGCTTTTTGCTTGCAGGGATTGGTTAAGTATACACTGACGTCATTGTGTGAAACGTTGTCCTTGTTTGATGTGTAGTATCAATGCAGACGTCATTTGGACATTTGCACTCTGTGGAGGTGGATAAGTGTAAGACATGCAAATGAGAGCTTGTAAATTAATTCAGGATCAGATATATCGACTGCCATAGACCATAGAAACAAGGGACATTTCTTGTTTATACACCACTTCGAATTTAGTCATCACAATTATTAACTCTTTCTTTATTTCACAGCTTGTCTTTTGTTCTTTCTTCCTACCCTCACCTCAAATGCCCCTGGCCTTGGTTCCCTTGCAACTGCCTGGAAATCAGTGCTATATTACAGGAGACCTTTTGTACTTTCCCTTGTTTTCTATCACAGATATATTTTCAAAATGCTGGTTCCCCCACCTGAACATAGCCAAAGTTTAAAATAAATGTCTGTATAAATAGCCATGGCTTGGTATGATGTCAGATAGAGCAGATATGGTCAGATATGGAGGCTCCACCCACCGACTGCTCAAACGTTTTGCTTGTGGAGGTAGCCAACCAAAAGAAACTTGGTTTAAAACAAAAAGGTTGGATTATTTTGAACATTGAATCATGCAAAGCTACTTTATCAGAGTCTAGGAATAACGCAGTTTATTTTGAAAACAATATTTTTTTTCTTCCAAATTTTGACCAATTTCCTTTCCTTGGGCACAGAGGGCCTCTAATCCAGTCTTTTTATCCCAGCAGATCCACATGAATCCTAATTAAAACGAGTCCTCCCTCCAACATCATTAGATTATTTTAAAAGCAAAACCAGGTTTAAAAAAAAGCAGGGAGTTTTAGCTCATGAGTTAAAACGGTGAGCTATGAGTTAAAATGGTGAAAAGCATTTTAAGTTGTGTGACGTATGATTCACCAACTCGGGGGATTTGTCTTCTTTCTTTTTTTTTGACCTGCTGAGTGCAAAACAGCCACCGCACTACCTGCTGCCACTCCTCCACTGCTATTCCAGCTGAGGTGAAACCAACAGCCCCCAGGACAATAGGAGCAGAGATCACTGCTGTACCTGAGACCAGGAAGAAACACTTGGTGACTGGGTGTGTAAAGCGCTTTGGGGGGACTAGTAAAAGCGCTATACAAATACAAGCCATTTACCATTTATAAAACATTGTTTCTGTGCTTTGGGTTTTTGTTTTCTACAGAGAGGTATAGTACGAGTAGACCCTAAAGGTAGGCTGCTCACCTACAAACAGCTCACGAACATCTTTCCAATGGAGCTCGCTGCCCTTCTCGTGGATGAGGGTCACTGTGATCCTCCGCTGGATCTCCTGCAGCAAACATAACAGGAGCTCAGGATCACAGTGAGCACAGCTAGAGCAACATTACGCTTTAAAAGAAGATATTCAACTGTGTACAA
>NW_005187715.1:558473-559928 GCF_000239375.1 Pundamilia nyererei
GCAGATAAGGTCATGTAGATCTTCTCTCCATAGGGAGTTACGCAGTTGAGCAGGGAGCTGTCCCACACTGCCTCAAAGCGATAGAAAGTGCTGAAAAAGACAGAAAGAGGAAAAGTTAGTTTGACAGCATTATTTTTTATGAAGTCCTACTTGGTGCTAACATTACAGGGTCTCTGTTTACAGCAGTGTGTCATGTTAAAAAAAGTGAGTGACGTGAGCACAGTTCTGACATATCAAGAAGTGAACACAGTGACTGAAGCGGTGTTCACATTCATCCTTTAATCGTGACAAAACGTGAGGAATTGCACTGAGGTGAGACCTTGACAACAGACAAATCAGGAGCCACAGAGTGTCAAGTGTCAGCCGACACGTGAAAAAGCATTTTAAGGATCTGGATCTAGATTATTACACCACATCATCATTATACCTGTGATTCAGCAGCTGATGGAACCAACTTTAGCAGCAAAAACTCGAGGTAATCATTTGTTATTAGTGTTTCACAGCAGTGTGGACGGATTTCTGGCCCGTTTGTCTTTACAATGTTTCTTCGGTTCATTAAAGTTTGTAGATATTTATTCATTCACAGCTTTCTTAACGTTCAATCATGTTGAAGTCTCAACTTTGAGCCACTGCAGCACCACTCTGTTGTTGCTTTGCTGCTGCGCTCTGGACTCACTGACCCAACGATGATCTCTTTGACTCTAGAGTGCTTCATGGCTCACTCAGTGACCTGGACACTTTGCAGGTTCTTTGGCAGCAAAAAAGCTCAAATAATCATCACCCGAGCAAAACCGTTGGTATGAGGTGTTTGTCTGATATGCCGTGTTTGGTTTTCACCAATGTTGAAGCTGTGCATTAGGGCTTAGGTTTTCAACTTTGCAAACCTAACCCATGCTGCCATGTTGTATTTAGAAGGAAAATGGTTTCTCCTGGAAGTCTTTCCAAACAGGCCATATTTGTTGAGTCTTTTTCTAATTGCACTGCCATGAACTCCAACATTTAGCATGCTAACTGTGGCCTGTAGAGCCTCAGATGTGTGGGGTGAATTTTCTGGGACGTCCACTCCTGGTAAGATTGGAAACAGTCTTTGAATTTTTTAACTTGCGAATAATCTTTCTTGCTGTAAAATGATGGACTTCAAAGCCTTCCCACATTCGTGGGTATCAACAACTGCTTCTCTAATCCTCAGTATGTTACCACTTACCTGAATACGCCACACCAGCAAACTGACAGTAGTGGGCACTATCAGCCACAGACTGAGAGCCAGATATGCTCTGCTGGTGCCTCATTGGCCTCATTGTTACTGAGGTAAGACTTTATAGTGAGAAACAGGGGGAAAACATTGATCTGGAAACATCTGAGTGTTACAGAGGATATATGGTTCAGTGTCACACAATCACAAACAAATACAGAAAAGTACTAAAAAGGGTGTTGCCTCCAAAGATCGCTTTTACT
>NW_005187715.1:561099-562573 GCF_000239375.1 Pundamilia nyererei
TGCCATTAGTGTAATGTAAACTTGGAATCATCACATATCTACAGGTATTTGTACTGAATGGAATGAACTGTGGTGATTAAAAGCATTAGCAAAAGCATACTTACTAGTGGCCTTTTCTTCTTAGGTCTGGATCTTGATGCCTCTGGGACTGATGATCACGCCAAGTCACCAGTTTCATAAACAATAAACAAACAAAAAGCAAATAAACAAAAAACTTTCAGAGATCGCACAACTTTTGTTTCCATCTTCATATGATAATGTTCCTTGAATCGAATCTACCATACACTACGATACACACTCTAGTGTATCAAACTATTCTAAATACTTCCACAAACAATGACATACCCATCTTTGTCTTTTTGTGGCTTTCACCAAAAACTCTCCCCCTGATGGATCCTGTGTTGACGTACGTGATTTTGGGAGAAAAACAAAAACAAAATCATTTTAAATGGTTACATTAAATGTAATAATATCAACATTCAATAGATTTGACTGTACATGTATCAACTGGTGTAAAATACATGTTCCTTGATCCTTGGTCAGGGAACATAAATTACTGTTGTTTCAGCCATCAGGTACTCCTCTAAAATTCAGCCTGGACTCCAAATATAAAGCATACAATACATACAAACATACAAATCACCTTTGCTGGTCTTGTTGCCTGCGTGCTCCACTTGCCCCCACTTGCACCTTATGCCATTTACAGTGTGTAAGTACCTTAATAGTACTTTAATTAACATAGATTCTCATTTACACATCGCATGTATCAGTTACATATATATCAATGAAGGAAGAAAACAGGCACAAACAGATTGTCAGTTGTCTAAGTAGCTGCAATCTGCAGATCAGTCTTTTGATAACTTTGCTTTCTTTAAGCGTGATAGCAGCAAAAGTGGCTGTCACTCAAGATTTGGAAAGGAAAAATAAGCCGCCATATGTTGTTAACTACTGCTGAGGAAGGAACCAACACTTATAAATTATGTGCTGCTTATGTGAAAATGGGAGAAGGATTGATGATTGAATTTCTGTTTTTACAGTAAAATGGTTTTCTAACAGGTAAACATAAGAAAATATTTTTAGACACTAAACATAAATCATAACTTTAAAAGTGCAGGATCTGAATCTTACCTTTACAAAGGTACTCATAACATCAGCCCATCCTCTGAAGGGATTCCTGAACATTGGCTGTTAGTCTGCAGCCAGGGGTTAATATTTCATATCCGAGTTCTCCTTTTTTGCTCTTCTTCCCAAGAAGCAGTGCTGGTTTGTAACCAAGGGCATGGAGTTTTTCAAGATACAATAAAGCATGATATTTATATTTATTGGACAGCCTGAGGTGTTCTTCAGTAAACTGGACTACCCCACAGCAGGGCTGGACTGGGACAAAAAATCAGCCCGGGCATTTTGACTAGAGACCGGCCTACCAGGTATTATAGGAAAAACCATAAAGCCTTTGAATGAAAACAAACGTCGT
>NW_005187716.1:0-1015 GCF_000239375.1 Pundamilia nyererei
TTGTAGAGCAAGTCCAAGTGGAACTGATAAGGAGGATCGATAGGCAGGTAGACTAACAATTCCAAGGAAATGATCTACTGGTGCGCAATTCCCATCCCTAGACAGGACTATTTATACACATCCAGTACGATTGATCACCTGTTGCAAAAATGGTAGAGTTTATTCTTACACGGTTACACCGTGCAACAGATTGCAACTACCTGCGATTTTATTGGTTTTATTGACGTTTGATCTCACCTTGTAATTCATTGTGATACCCGTGCAACCCATGCAAGACATACACTAGTTATGTACCATATTGTCTGAGCAGCTTTGACAGCACGGCACTGCCTGTGAAATCAACTAAAGACACAAGCTAGCTCATTAGCAGCTAAAAATGGCATCTTGTTTGTTTAATTAAAGTGCCAACATGTCTTGTTTCTTTAATCATTTAATCATCTTCAATAATTTTCCTTACAAATGTGACACTATTTAAGGGGAACTAACAGCAAAAAAGATTTATTCTCCATTAAAGAAAACAGACATTCCTCCAGTCATAACAAGTATCATCGGTGCACCTACTAAACCTCAGGTTGTCCTAGATGTGTCCATTGGAGTGTGAATGTTGGACAAGGTGCTGTGGAATAGTAAAAAGCAGTGTATGGATGTGTGTGTGTGGTAAAGAAACGCTCTGACACACACACACACACTCATGTACAGTACAGATACCTGAAGTACAGTAATGAAGTATTTGTACTTCGTTACTTCCAGTGTTGGGTGTAACGCATAACACGTTACTGTAATTAAATTACTTTTCCACTGAAAAAGTAGAGTAACTGATTACTGTTCATTTTTAGGTATTTTAATTACAGTTACTTACAAAGTACTTGCGTTACATTGTAAAATAATCAAACTCGCTGAATATCATTAATTAATTATTCAATAATTTGTCTTCTAAAGGTAAAAGTAAACTCTGCCGCTTTAACATCGCTGTAGTGCAGCTGCACGTCATTTCGCGCCAGTTTGCTGCATAGTC
>NW_005187716.1:1116-2015 GCF_000239375.1 Pundamilia nyererei
ATTGTGGAAGAGCTGCTACCGCTGCGTCTTTTTAAAAAAATTATTTATTATTTAAAGAGTTTAATTTCTATTGTTTGTCCACTCAAGGTTTATAGGGATTTAAAAAAGTATTTAGTTAAATTACTTATTGAGTAATTAAGTTACTTTTCAGACACAGTAATTAGATAATATTGATTAAGTAATTAGTAATTAATTACTTTTTAAAAGTAACTTACTCAACACTGGTTACTTCCCACCTCTTGTGTCAAGACTGATAGAATAAGTCTTGTTGCTGCTCACTGGTTAAGCAGTGTTTCCATTTCACAGCACTGAAGCAGAGGCCCAGTGAACTCTTGACCCTTCATCGTAGCAGTTACTGGAAAGTCATTAGAGGAACTGTGTGGAATTTCCTTCAGGCTCAGCCCTCTGCAGTTCACGAGCAACCGAAAAACATCTGACAATCCACCACTCACTACAATACTTGCCTTACTTGTGCTTTATTAACATAATGATAAAATAATATCAGTAGATGGGAATACAAACTTTAAAAAAAATCTAATTATACTGAGCTTGAAGCTGAAGAAAAGAAGGAAACTAAAAAGTATTTCTATTTACCGTTGTCCACATTGTAGAGGGTGACTTTTCCTCTAAACAGGAGAATGTGTCAGTCAGTCAGATGAGCAGTCCATACCTTTAAATCTACCCTCTCTTCTTCCTCTCTCTGTTTGTGAGCTGATAGTAACACTGCATTTAAAATGACCTGACACTTAAAAAACGTCACTCCCTTTATGCTCGCTCCTCTTCAGTAGCACAAACTAGATGCTGAAGTACCACAACTTACAGACATCTGCAGTTGTTCCGGTGTTGTGCAAAAACAAAACAAACACAGTTCCACTTTTAACCCCAGACTTTGGCACAGT
>NW_005187716.1:3429-4579 GCF_000239375.1 Pundamilia nyererei
GTAAGGCTGGATTAGAGATGGAGGACACTGTTACAAACTACACTTAAAAGATAGATGTGGTCACTAGAGGAAGTGCACTTTTATAACTTCTGCACTGGCTTCATTTTTAAGCCCTGGAGGTTTCTGCTTGTAAAATGAACTAACATAACATCTAAATGTAAATTTTATGAGATTCAAAAAATGCACACAAATTGTGCTTTGTGCAGATCCTTCTCACTCACCCTCACCTCTCATGGTCAAACTGACATAAAGTAACCATATCATGCAGTGCCATCATAAAAGTGACCTGGATAAAACTTGTGGTATTTTGCAAACCGTAGAGTTTATAAAGGAGTAGCTTGAGTTGAGAAAGAGGAAGAGTAAAGTTCTTCAAATCTGAACTCTCTTGCCCTCACTGTGGGGAAAACAGCTGCAGCTTCTTGTTTTGACAAACTCTCAGATATTTGGTTACCCAGCTCTACACAGGGACACAGCTGCCAGATGAGGGGATGACAACACCCCACTAAACTTTTATGTCTGAGGGGTAACAACAGTAACTCCTGCTGCTTCATCCTCTGTCTATCTGCTTCTTCTTCTCCATCCTGCAGGGCTCGTTCACTGATGACTGCTGTAAAGTGTGCTTTTGCTACCCGTGTGTTTGGTGCCAGATGCATCGTGAGCTGAAGCTCAGGCAATACCATTAGCCCGCCACCTCTACTGTGATCACCACGCAAGTCGTCTGTGGGCCTATGTCACTGCTGAACCAAATTGCTTTAAATCTGTTGTCATACAATGTGTTGAACGCCTATGTGACTTTTTCAGGCCAATAAAATCCTGTAATTCTATGCAACATCATGTGTGAGATTAATTGTCCTCTTCTGCAGAATTGAGTTTAACCAGTGTTCAGATAAAGACTTGTCATATTCATTAATTGTGAACTTTGATAGGATACAGAGAAGGACATTGTAAGGTCACACTGTCCATTCATATAACATTTAACAGTATTATAATATTTGTAAATGAAATACAGTGGCTTGCAAAAGTATTCGGCCCCCTTGAACTTTTCCACATTTTGTCACATTACAGCTACAAACATGAATCAATTTTATTGGAATTCCACGTGTGGAATATACAAAGTGGTGTACATGTGAGAAGTGGAACGAAAATCATA
>NW_005187716.1:6369-17831 GCF_000239375.1 Pundamilia nyererei
ATGTGGGCCATGTGTAAGCACATTGTGTGGACCAGATCCAGGCCATACCAATTTGGCTATGTGGGATGTAACAGCATTTTTGTGACCTACAACACTATTTCCACATGGATAAGTAAATATTTATCTATGTACATGTGCATTATTATCCAGTTAATCTCCTCTAGCAGCTCATTTAGTCATGGCTTCCAAGCATTCTTTTGTCTGTATGTCAGTAAATGTAGTGAAAGACTGACATAATGGGGCCAAATGTTTATGAATGTAACCAGTTTAGTTTGTTTGAGTGTGTGTGTTTGGAATGATCGCAGAAGTATTAACAGACTGACACAAGGGGGTTTAAGATTTCACTCCTACCTCTATGTTCGCAAAATAAAAAAGTAGCCCAGCTACATCATGGCAGAATAGTAATATATTAAAAAACAGCATTTTCTATAGACTTTGTCTTCTTGACCATTTGTCTGTGAGGGTCTGGGCAGGCTGGGGCTGGTTCTGTTTGTAGTTTATGCTTGGTATGCTGTGGGCGGAGCTGCAGGGGCTGAGGTTTGTTCCACTCAGCTGTGTTTGAGCTCCGTCATTGGGGCGGCGTATTAAGAAGAAGCCAGAGTGGGAGTTGTTATTGCAGCATTTGTGGTAACATTTAAACATTTAAGGCTCTCTGATGTTTGGCCCTGCTGCTGTACTTCAAGTTGTAACCTTGTTTACTGTGATCTTTCACTCATCCGGATCACGCCACCATATTTGGATTCTCAGAGAAACTTGACCCTGCAAATATTAAGCTTCCTGGATTAAACTACAGTGTGACAAGTAAGCAGTATTCATTTGTTCCCATTTATTAATTTAGTTACAGCCAGATTTAGAGTTATTTATCTCTAACTTCTCTTTTCTCCCTCTTTCTTTTTTTTAAACCTGTCGTGTCAGGCACTTTTAGTAAACACATGGTCTGAATGCTTTGTTGAGCCAAACACATTTGCTTTGCCAAGAGGAGCGCTGTAGACTCTGTATAGGCTCCCATTGGTACTCATTTCAGTTTATTTTATTATTCACATTATTATCAGACTGGTTATTATGCCAGGGCTGACAGGGGGTAAGGGCCAGGTTGGCAAAAGACAGAAGAAGAGATAATAATAAAGACAAGAAGGAGGAGGGATAGAAAAAGAAACGAAACAGAAAGAGAGAGAGAAAGAGGGGAGGGAATGGATGCCCATAGTCAAAAGGCAAGAGCCCCAGACAACCAGACGCAATGGGCGGACCACCCTGGCAGAGGACGGTGGCCATGGCACGAGCCGAGGAAAAGTCAGATGGGGTGGCTGTGCGCTAAAGAGGTTCAAAACATCCCAACTGCATCCCCTGAGGGCACAGGCCAGAAATCATGCCACAACACCTTGTCAGGTTCCCTGGAGCTACACGTCCAGTATGGGTTGTTGTAACAACGAGTGGGGAGCAGCAGGGAGGGGAACCCACCCTCCATAACAATGTCCCACAGGGAGAACCCCAGATCCAGGCATAGCAACACACACACACACACACATCTGTGTAGTTTCTCCGCCTGTCAGGGTTCTTGGGTCGTTGACCCAGCGTTTTCAGTTCATGTTCACTGTTTATTTTCCACATGTTCCATTTCCTGTTTCATTATGTTCAGCTGTGTACTCACCGGTCTCTCATTATCATCCTCATCAGTCCCTGTATTAAAACCCTCAGTTTCTCTCTGTTCTGGGTCGTGTCATTGTTGGTGTGATGTTGTCGTTTCCGTGTGTCCTTTCAGTTCAGCCAGTCAGCGTTCATTCACGTTCTGTTGATCCATTTTGTATAATAAACACCATTCTCATCTTCAATCAAGCCACGAGTCCTTGACCTCTCTTCCTCTCATCCACACACAAACCCCTGACACCGTCATCCAGGTCATGGTAATCTAACGAGGTTGGAATGAAAGCGACTGGACTTCTTTACGTTTCTTAAAGATTTAACATCTTATCCATAAAACTTCTTCAGTTCTATGATCAAATAGTGGTGAGTCCCAGGTATTTAAATCCTAGCAGGAGTGTCCCTTAAGAGGGTCGATCACGTGCCTCATCACATGTGCCAAGGTGTGACAAAAGGCGTTGACTGAGTCTCGTCTCTTCCATGTTGTGCCATGCGTTTACGAAGTGGCTCTTTGGTTTCTCCAATGTAGAAGTCTGAGCTCTCCTCGCTGCATTGCAGAGCAAATACCACGTTGTTTAGTTGGTGTTTGGGAGTTTTGTCCTTGGGATGAACCAGTTTTTGTCTGAGTGTGTTTCTGGGTTTGAAGTTTGCTGGGATGCTGTGCTTGGAGAAGATTCTCTGATAAGCTTGCTACAGAAGGAATCACAGTGTTGCTGACATGCCATGTTTGTATGAAAACTAGAGCACTATTAACACTGAGACTGCTGCTCAGCAGTGCTCATCCACACCTCCCTCTTTAAGATGAGCACACGAAATCTGCACTCATCACCTCATTTAAGTTGCTATTTTCACTGTAAATAAAATCCTTTCACTGTTGTATGAGTCTGCTCTTTGGGTCCTGCTTTTGGCTCATCCTCATATTGTCTCTATTGTTCAAATCCTTATTTTATGTTTAGGTAATTAATAGTTCATTGGTTGTGGGGGGGGCTAGAGCCTATTCCAGCTACTACAGGGCAGGCTACACCCACCAGTCTAATAAAAATACTAACTTTATTGATATTTACATAAAACAAAGAAATTAAAAACTAATTTATAAATGAATTTATTAAGGCACACTTTATTGCACACTTAATTATTACATTTACATTTTGATGTCTGCGACTCCCCTGGTCCTCCTGTGTGTGTGTGTGTGTGTGTGTGTGTGTGTGTGTGTGTGTGTGTGTGTGTGTGTGTGTGTGTGCAGGATCTCTGTTACAATGTTACTGTTTTGGTTGTGCTGCATGAAAGACGTCGAGTGTGTATTAGGGAAGGTTAGTTACCGGAGCTGGAGAGTGAGTTATTCAGGCGAACTCTCAACAGCGTGTGTGTGCACGGAGCCCTTAACAGACTTGACCTCCACTTTCACTTCCTCTTTCTGATTTGTGGAAAGATGCTGAGTTTCCCAAACGTCTCATTCTGTTTTTTCTCAGAGAAAGAGAGAAGAAGAAGAAGGTAAGACATTCTTTCTTAAACTGATGAAGTGAATCATTGTGAACTCGTGAATGTAATATTTGATGTAATTTTTCTCAGGAAGACATAGTTGCAATACATCAATGTAAATATGATGTAATTTGCATGGTGAACTCTTTCCTCTGTACTGTACACAAATCAGTGTTACAGCTGGTCCAAGGTATTTATAGTGATTTCCTTTGTCATATTTTCATATTCTAGCACTAAATGTCTTCATACACAAGAGCTATAACCACTAAAACATTTCAGTCTTCATTTCTGTCTTGTTTCCTACAGTCATGGCTACCATCCACCAGCAGACCACCGAGGTGGTGACAGTCACCAGGGCTTTTCAAAACTCTAGCCAATGGAGCACCGACCTCTGTGACTGCTGCTCTGATATGGACACCTGTAAGTGAACCCAGCAAACTCTGCAAACAGCAGGGATTTCAGCATGAGTGATTTCCTCAGCTTTGTTTCAGACTTTGTTTGCAGTAAGGTAGCAGAGAGTCTGATGTCAGTAAAAAATCAAGAAGATAAAATATCTGAGACTGTCTCATAACAATAACCATTTAGTAGCATTATGGAGTCAGAGTTCTCTAAGCGAACTGGGAAACTAGTCTCTGAACACTTTAATGTTTAGTTTAACCTTCTGAAATTTAATGAACGCCATAACATGACTGACCTAATGTAATGACATTATCAACAGTGTGGAGGCATAAATGCTGTGGTGAAGGTGTTTCTGCAGGTAGAAGCAAATATCTTTTCATTGGTTGAGTAAGAAAGGCTGCGAGGGTGAGGAGCCAAACACTGGACCTACAGGCAGGTTATTAAAAGGACTATTTTAATTGTAGCTGACTGGAAACTGGAACAAACTCATGCCATCCACCAAAAAAAGTAAAAAAAAATGGTGGCTGAAAACTTCAAATGAACCACTCAATGAGGTGACCAAACAGAACACATGCAGATCATGTGATGTGAAGAGGAAGCACGTGCACAGGGAACACACAAATTGAAAGCAAGAATGAGAAGTGTTTAAATACCCAGAGAACTAATTGAAACCTCACATGAAGGCAACCTTCTCAGGGTTTGGCATTTCCTCTCTTTCTTCCTGTCTTTTGGTTTCTACCAAAGCTGCCAAAAAACATGACAAGGGTGAACTAAAGCAGCAAAGTTGTCATGATCCTGGGTCGGTGACCCGGTGTTTTGTGTTTTGAACTATTTAAAGTCTTTGCTTCATTATTGCCATGACAAAAGTACGTGTTTTAGTAAACACTGCTATTTGAAACATTAAATATAATTTCATACAATTTCATAATTTATTTAGAGCAGCTCACCTGTAATGAAAGTGGTAGTTTTGTTGTGCATGTATGCCTGACATCATTGGCCTGCTCCCAGATCTGGACCAGGGCATCTCTGAGCTCCTGGATAGTCTGAGGTGCAACCTGGCACTGTCAGATGGACCGAAACATAATGTCCCAAAGGTACTTCACAGGATTAGGTCAGGTATGAACTTCAACATCCTGCATACTTTCAGTACGAGGCCAAGCATTGTCGTGGACCAAATGCACCAGCGTAAGGTCTAACAGTGAGTCCATGGTTTCATCCTAATGACAGTCAGGGTGTCGGGTCTGTGTGTCCCTCCATGGATATCCCTCCCCAGGCCATCACTGACCCACCAGCAAACCACTCATGCTGAAAGATGTTACACCAGCATAACGTTCTCCATGGCTTCACCAGATCCTTTCACATCTGTCACATAAGCTCACAGTGAACCTGCCCTCAGGGCACCCTCATGAAGTCTGTTTCTGATTGTTCAGTCAGAGACTTTTACACTAGCTGGTGGTCATTTATAGCTTTGGCAATGCTCATCCTGTTCCTCCTTGCATAAAGGAACAGATACGTGTCCTTCTGATGGATAAGCGGCCTTCTGTGGGGGTTGTCTCATTGTTGTTTCTCTTGTGCAGCTATTCTTAATTTCATTAACATCAAAGTACCTGAAACTGATAACCAACCGCCTCTGCTGCTTAACTGACCACATCAATATCCAGGCGATTTAACTGAGTGGATGTGATAATCTGACTGAAAAGTGCTCCTTACATTTTTTGTTGTGTAGTTTAAATCTGTATATTTTTTTATCTGAAGGTTGCTGCGGCTTTTGGTGCTTCCCCTGCATGCAGTGCATGACAGTTAGTAAACATGGATGGTGCTGCTGCGCACCACTCCTGGATATTTGCGGCGTGGTGTCCTGCTTACTCCGCCAGTCCATCAGAGAGCAACACAACATCGAAGTAAGGCTGGGTTAGAGATGGAGGGGCTATGTTACAGACACGATTTAAAAGATGGAAGTGGTCACTAGAGGAAGTGAAGTTTTGAGTCTTCCACATTGGCTTCACTTTTAAACCTTGGCAGTTGTTGCTTGATTTTCTTTCTAGTCACGTTGGTTTGGGTCCAGAATAATGAAAAATCTGTGTGTCTTAATTGACTGGATGCCAGCGCTGTTGCTTATTTTGTTCTTCTCCACCCTGCAGGGTTCTGGCTGTGAGGACTGGTGCACAGTACTTTTCTGTTACCCCTGTGCCTGGTGCCAGATGCATCGTGAGCAGAAGATCAGGGAGAACCAGCCCGCCAGCGCAACTGTGATCACCACACAGGTCATTCGTGGATATGGTACAACCAGTTTGGCTGTTGGCTAAGGGCTTATGTCACCGCTGAAGCCATATTTTTTTTACTTTTGCTGACTTATTAATGTGCTGAATGGTATATGAGGAAAGGTTTGTGTCTGGCCATAAAAATACTTTTTTACACAATATTGTGGCTGTTATTGTAATAGTTTTCTTCTACAGAGCTGAGTTTAACCAGTGTTCAAATAAAAACTATTCAAATTCACTATTGTGATATGACAGTGATAAGGACATCGTAAGTAAGACCTTCCATACTTCTCTTTATATACTCATAGTAAATGTACTGTACAGTGGGTGATGGTCATTACCCATTGCTTGTTTTGATGCACTTCCCAATCACACAACACTTTAGAGCAGCGGTCTCCAACCTTTTTTGCGCCACGGACCGGTTTATGCCCGACAATATTTTCACGGACCGGCCTTTAAGGTGTCGGGGATAAATACAACAAAATAAAACTAGTACCGGTACTGAAAAAAGAAGATTTATTCATAACACACGTGAAAAGACCCAGGAAGACCGAGTAAACGATAAAAACGATAACAAAATAACGCTGAAAACCCTGAAAACCATACATTTCACACCTGAGCCTCAACTCTCGCGGCCCGGTACCAAACGACTCACGGACCGGTACCGGTCCGAGGCCCGGAGGTTGGGGACCGCTGTTTTAGAGTATTGGATGAAACTGCTTTGTGCTTATTCTTTGACAGCTTTTACATCTATCTTTGTGTTCCTGCCATCATCAGTATAAACAAGGTGACTTCCATCCACAAACTCATGATTGTAGTTAGTTTCAGCACTTCACTGTAACGTGATTCCTTCTACTTTCTTTTTCTCATGATTGGTCCTGAATATAAAGTAATGAGGGCTGGGTCAAGACATCTGCACAGTACTGTATCTGTTTTATTTGAAAGTTGAAATTAATAAACTGATTAAATGATTCAAAGTGCTTGAAGTGCTTTTACCTCCGGTTTCTTTAAACCAGCTTTCTGAGTGGCTGTCAATCGCAAACAGAACGTGAAGCTTTAAATATTTTCTACATTTGGCAAAATAATTATTAAATAAAACTGAAATGTATTAAGTGATAGAATTAAACAGTTTGTTAGGGCTATCATTTAGTGTCTGACAGGACTTTAACTGTTAACGGTGAGAAGATTTGGTCACATGTAAATGCCTTCAGGTTACAGCTAAATCAGTCACGATTCAGTGATTATATCATGAATGGAGCTTTTCTCTATGACAAATCTACCTTTACATCATTTGTTTGTATGTCAGCTATATCACATAAAAAGTACAAAGTCAAATTACTGAGAAAGTGGAACATAAGAAATGTTTTACTTCTTTTAGAAATGTGAAACTATAGGATCTGGCAGAGAATGAACCGTCCACGCTTCTCTCTAGTACTGTCATATGCAAAACTAGTGTGGCACCAGGGGTGGTAAGAGATTATTTTAGGGTGGTCCATGCCACCCGTGCAGATCCGCCCCTGTCTGCATTACACATGTTGGTTAGCAAGAGGAAATTCCTCTTTTATGAAACTAAATCACGGAAGGCTAATGGCCGATCTTAGAGAAGTAAAAGCAGACCAGCGTGCGCCTGACTCTGGTCTCCCCTCGGTTTACCATTAAAGACCAGAGGTTTACCGAAAATGTGCATGCGCAAACCTCCAGAAACTAGTTACTGGCCACTCAGCTTGCTGTTAACAGGACACAGACGCCTTTAAACACAAGGTGGCAGTATTGTACAGCATTAACGCAAACAGGTGAGGAGCCTCATGACAGTGCGGTCTTTAAAGGAACTTTGCCTACTATAAGAAACCATTAAAATGCATATAAGCTTCTCACCAAAATGCACATGTAATTGTATTTAATAAGGTCTGTACTGTAAACTGTATGTATGTTTCAATGAGGTCATTTCGCTGAAAGTTCTCAGTGAAGAAACATCACTTTGTCACCCTTATGAGTACTTTTAAATGTGTGACGCCAACTAGTAATCTCCTTCAAACCAACACCTTAATAAAATTAATGCGTGCATTAGAATTCACATACAGTCTATTCCACAGTGATTTATAGGTACCTGATATGTTAATAGCAAAACTCAAGTGTTTGAGTCTCATTATCGCCATCAGAACAAAAAAAGAGAAAAACAGCGGTGCGACCAGGATGCAGGTCTAGTTGGTGTTTCAAAATGCAAACAGACAGAGTGTCTCGCTGCAGTAGACAGTGGCTTTGGTTGTGCTCTTGTTGCATTTGGGTTTAAAATTGTAGTAGAGCCACAGATTACCTGTAAAAAAAATTTAAGATGCTACTTTAAGGCATTCATTTTCCAAATGTAATAAATAAATGTATATATACACAGTCTATATGTTGTTGGTTATTCTGGCAGTGCAGTCTGTAAATAATATTTTTAAAGCAGGTATCTACTGTTAATATGTTTTTCTTTCTTCTTCTTCTTCTTCTTTTCTTTTCTTTTTTTTTTTTTTTAGCAAGGAACCAACAACAGCAGAACACAATCGGGATTGAGCAACAGACAATGTTGCACCATTTGGCGCTGTGCACACGCTCAGTGCCATGAATGCAGACATGATTCAGTAACTGAGGATGCACATGGGAGTAAAGGGCTCTTTTTGACATACATCAGTTTTGGAAGCTATCGGGAACAAGAACAAAAGAAAATAGTGTCACTGAATCGGCTTAAAGAAACAAGCATGCTAAAAATTCAATTTAAAAAACCCTGAAGACTTTATGCATGTGTCAAAATAGTAAGCAAATGAAAGTGTATTATGTGAAAGTTTTAAATAGATTGTAACAAACTGACCTGTTTGTGGGTCTGACCGGACACATTTGAAGATACAGAAAAGGACTGTCGCAAGAACATGAGCACAGAGATTGTGGCCGTGTGGTCATGATATTGTTTCAACTTCCTGTTACAGTGTTTCACGTTACTACTTGTTCTCTTTTTGCCTTACCTTCCCATTACAGTTATATCATTTGATCATTAGTAAGTACAGCCACTTACTCTTTTAAATAATTCTTTATTTGAAAAATTGCAAATATATTTTCCTTGCTTCAGTTTTTTAAGAAAGTGTAAGCTGTTTTCTTCTAGTATTAGTTTAAGGTTTTAAACGTAGTTTAGGTTTCAGGTTCCTAAAGAACTGTTTGCGTCACAGATCAGTGCAAAAACGTGGCCAACCACCAACAATGTCTCTGTCAAGGAAAAACAGTAGGTCATGGTTCTTCTTTTCTCATAGTTTTACTATCAGCAGAAGACGTTGCAGACACAACAGCTTCTGTAAATACAAACACACTTTTGACAGGCTTTTGTTTTAAGATAACAACACTTCATCTCAATTGCCCTAACCCACTCGGACCTCTACCTCAAGAATTTAATGCCACGTGTTTCTCAGCAGCGCAAAGTTTGCTTTTATAAAATGCATCTCCTGCTTTTATTGTGAAAATTGTCATTTCATATTATTCAGGAAGCAGGCTGGAAAAGACGGCATCAGCCAATAAAAGGACAGGAAATATTGATATAATGTTTCATTCGTTTTTATTTAAAGACAATAAATTAACATGTAGATACATTTTTAGTCTGTGCAAAAGACTTGAGCCACCCCTCATGTTTAAAATAATTTTCCCGAGGAGCCAGACTTTTAATTGTAATTTTTAAGGTGGTCTTGAGAAATAGTTCTCCAGGTTTTCTGAAGGTCTTTCATTGGCTGCTTTTTCACTCATTTTCAGTGCAGTCCCTGTATCTGTCAGATAGGTATCTGACAGAAAACCATGCTCGACGATGGTGATCATGATAATATGACAACAACAGTGACCTATAAATCATCCAACCAACATCCAAAGAAGAGCTTGGAAATCAAGAAGCCTGGAGAACTATTCCTGAAGACTACTTGAAGAAATACTAAGAAAGATTGACTGAGAGATTGCAGACTGATGAATGCTGACGAATAAAGATGATCACACCAAATATTGACTTTATACAGATTCTGTTTTTACCTTATATGCTGTATTTCTATGTATGTTTGCATGTCTTAATAAACATATTAATGCAAACAAAAAGGGGTGGCTCAAGACTCCTGCACAGCACGATATGTTAATGATAAAGAACACGGGGAAAAACTGTTTCATGACTTATTTGCAAACACAATGCTGCTCTTTCTGCACCAGGACAGTAAGTGGTTTGTGTCCAGCCACAGACACATCTTCCCGTCTCATAGAGTTGTGCTCAAATCTAAAACTTGCTTTATCCAAGGATATTTTTACATATTAAAAGAGTGTTGTGGAATGCACATGGTATATACCCTGACACACAGGAAAACTGTCTTTAAATGCACCATCTGCCATAATTGTTGTCTTGTTTTAATTATCTCTATTTAATTACAGCACAAGTCTTTGAGTGTCATTGTCACCATCGGGCTGTCGTTGTCTACAACAGCAAAAAGCTAAAAAGAGCAGTGCTAACAGGATGTAGGTCACAACGGTGAAACAAAACGCGAACAGGTAGAGCGTCGTGTTGCAGTAGACATCAGGCTGTGTCATATTCTTGTTGTAGTTGGGTTCATAAATAGAGTAGATGACTATATTACCTGGAAGAATATAAAAAATGATCTCAAATTAGAATGAGAGTGATGGACCTGCACGGCTTCTACATAAATGCAGAACTGGCTTCAAGATTTTTTCAAAATGCTGCTGTAATTAGTTTATTTTAAAAATGTAAAAAAAAAAATAAAAATCCAAGGAACAATAAGAAAAATGTATTTCTGTTAAATTCAATTCAGTTTTATTAGCAAAAAATTACAACAGCACAACATTGTATATTCTCCTTATATATTCAAAAGGAGCTAGTACTGCGTGACGTTTATGATCAGTTTAATTTACAAATAAATCGACTGATTTACTGATAAGACCTGTTCCCTTTGTTATTTCATGACAAATGAAGCAGACATAAAATTGTTATATTGTTTACGTTTCGTTATAGCTGTTCACTGTAATTTTAAATATGAGGGCAGATAAATCTTAGTGCAAGTGAGGGAGGTCATCGTTAGGTAGAATAATCAAAAATGCCAAAATGCCTAAAACTAAAGTGCACGATGACAGAAACTTCTAACCAAGTCAAGAAATTTTACATATGTGACCTTGTTATTTAAAAGGTCATGTTTTTGTCTCCCTGTACTCACAAGGAAAATATCCAGGTCTTGTAGTGAAATTCTCAATTTTTTCAAACTAATCATCTTATTATTTACTTTTCCTGCTCTGTTTACTTTGGTGTTAGAAAAATTTGAAGTTTACCCGCAAGTAACCAGCCACACAGGAAGATGATGGTCATGGACCAAAGGAAAGTGTTGCACCAGTTGTGCCATAAGCTCAGTGCCAGGAAGACCGGTATGATCCCATACAGGGACATGTAGAATGGGATAAAAGTCTGTCTGGGACAGTTATAGAGTCCTGAACCTATGGGGCACAAAAATAAATAAAACTAAAACACAACGTCTGAAATATTATTTAATTTTTCCATTATTTTTGTGACATGATGCATGGTCAGTCATCCAGGTAAAAAAAATCCCAAAAGGTTGATTCTGTTTATCTGGACGTAGCGTTTTCAGTGGGAGAAACGTTTCCTCACTCATCCAAGTGACTTCTTCA
>NW_005187716.1:19340-22125 GCF_000239375.1 Pundamilia nyererei
CTTGAGGAGTTTGCCCCTCACATATACTAATGTGCCACAAACAGGACTTTAATATCACCAACCATTCCCATGTTATTACGGTGTATCCATATAAATGGCCCACCCTTTACATTTGCATAATGACTGAAACTAGCACCACTGAATAAACAATGGGCTGGGAGCTCAGTTCCTGGCTCCATTGGGAACAACCTCTGGTGATGCGGATGGCACAACACAGAAGAGCTACCTCGTCAGGCCAGGACTCTGCAGTCTATTTACACCTACAGGCCAGTGGACACTCTTTCAATGATGAGGATGTAACATCCTGGACAGGGAGGAACGCTGGTTTGAGCGCAGAGTGAAGGAGGCCATTTACGTGAAAAGGGAAAGACCATCTCTGAATTGAGGAGGGGGCTTAAGGGTACATCTTTCGCCATCTTGCAATGCTGTGATTGCAGCCATCCCCCAACTCTCTGTGAATGGTACTCATGGCCATTGATCAGTGGGCTTTGGTCAATGATCATGATGTTAATGATCAAGGAACTGACCTCCCAGCCCAGTGTTCCTTCAGTGGGCTGGTTTCAGTCATTATGCAAATGTACTGTTTATAAGATTGGGGAAACCTGCAGTCAGCTGAGACTGAAGAAGTCACTTGGATGAGTCACAAAACGTTTCTCCAACTGAAAACGCTACGTCCAGATGAACAGAATCAACCTTTTGGGATTTTTGTGACACATAAAAATACATTCGCATGAATCTGATCTGAACATTGCAATAACAATATCTCTTACTTACCAAGTATTCCTTGAGCAACAAATGTGAAGGAGAAAATGATCAAGGTACATCCTGGAGGCAGATACAGCGCTTTGTCAGTCACAAATCGCAGTGTGCACCATCTACACATGTGCAAAGATTTTCAACTCTCTCACCTATTACTATGTTTCGTAGTCCACACACGAATTGTGGTCTCTGACTCCCTGGCATGATAACTATTAGTCGAACCTACAAAGACACAAAGATAGCCACGAGATAACCTCCAGCTGTTAATATTTGTCTATCTGTCAATGTTTTTCCATCTTTTTAAACCAGGCACTGAATTTTATCGTTTACAATTTAAGGAAATGCCCATGAACTTCCTTTCCTGTGTTAAAGTAATTAGCAAATTAAAGTGTATTATGTGAAAGCATTAAATAGATTGTTACAGACCGACCTGTTTGTGTGTCTGACCGGACACATTTGAAGATACAGAAAAGGACTGTTGCAAGTACGTGGCCACATAAACAGCAATGTGCGCATGATATTGTTTCAACTTCCTCTTACACTGTCTCACTTTAACGCCTGTTCTCTTTTTGCCTGCCCATCCCATTACAGTTATATCATGTAATCATAAGTAAGTACAGCCATTTCCATGGTAATTAAACATGTGAATCACTTTTACATAAAGAAAATTAACAATAAAAAAAATATCTGTTTTCTGTTTTCGTTTATTTTCTTGTTTGTTTTTGTATATTTAAGGAAATGTGGGGTAAAGCTCAGGGTTTGCAGAAAATTCACTGTATCCTTTTTCCAGTGTTAGTGTTCAGTTTTCCAAAGCTCTCTTTTGTGTTCACAGATCAGAGCACAAACGTAAACACCTCTGTTGAAGAAAACCCCAGACTCTTATGAGAGTAGGCCATGGTTCTTCTTTTCTAACTGACAGTTTTACTCCCAGAAGAAGTTTCCATCAGCCTCCCCTCGTATTCGCATAAACATTGTTGTAGACAGAGTATAAGTGCACTTCCTGTGCTGGACGAGGTCTTTCTGCTTCGTGTGAAATACACGCCCTGTTCTCAGTTCCAACACCACTCTCTTTTATTTTTAATAATTTAATTTCACTGATGGTTGAGTGTAGAAAAAAATCATGTCAAAAGGCAAAAAAGGATATATATTAATAATGCAAAGAAAATGAATAATGTTGAGAAAATTTGTTATTCGAGATTCAGTCATAACAATTATTTACTGCATGATGTAGAGGCATTAGGGGGACATCTAGTGGCCTCAAATATTACTGCAGGCGATTCCCACAGGGTAGAAGTGTGTTTTCTCATAGAGCATAGAGCAAAGAGCAAAGCAAAAATAAAATAAAATAAAATAAAATAAAATAAAATAAAATAAAATAAAATAAAATAAAATAAAATAAAATAAAATAAAAAAGGGGTGTTTAGCATAATAAACAACTAGGAAATGTAATAGTGCTCTGGTGTTAACTTACAAACTAGCGGAGGTACAAGAGAAGTTTGAAGCAGCTTAAATCTACACCACACATCAATGATCAAAGCTGCTGTCTCAAAACAACAAGAACCAATCAACAACAGGTTGTCCTGTTGTCCTAACCCATTTTATTTATTTATTTACTTACAATTAAAAAGAAGAAGAAGAAGAAGAAAGAAACAGCATGGATATTGGAAAATAAATAAAATCACACATTTAATAACACAAAATATATCCGTTTATTAAACGGGGAAGATCATGATCATTTATGCTGCTATGATGAGTCATCTGTATGAATTGTTAATAGTAAGATTTCTCTAACAAAAGATCAAAAACTGCATGTTGCTGTATTAACCAACATTAAATGGATTATGTTCTGTATATAAGCACACATGAAAATATTTGTATAATATTTGGTTTGTTGTTTGCTTGTGATTTTATTACAGCCAGCATCATTATTATTATTAGTATATGTCCATTATAGTTTGATATATTTGATATGATATATATTATTGTGAAACCATTTTAATCTGTTTCATCAGTATTGGTCCACTGG
>NW_005187716.1:22927-24363 GCF_000239375.1 Pundamilia nyererei
AGACAATTTCCTCTGATTGGCTGCCTCTCATAAACTGACAGTTTGAACTGTAGGTGGCGTGTTTTTGCTGTACAGAGCCAACAGTAGAAAAAATCATAAAGTGAGCATTTAGAGCAGTTTGGAGGATGAAGTGTGTTAAATATCAACACTTTAATGCCTCTGAGATCTTTTGATTCCTCAGAGGCAGCCGATGGAAGACAAAACACTGCTCAGCAGACCATTTAACACTTTAATTCTCTTTCACAATACTTCTAGAAGAGACATGCTTCCTGCATGACACGTTGCCGCGGATCTCAAATTGGTGGTGTGCCCCTAACAGTTTTATTACCAGCTCTCTCACTTTAGTCTAAACAACAGTGTCTCAGTAACTTTCCAGTAGAGATGGTCCCCTGTTATCTACTTTTTCCCAGGCAAGCGTGAGCGAGAGTCTGCATAGTCTAATGCCTTTATTTTTCAGGGCTGTGTCCACTTATTACTACACTATATGACTTTATAACACTTATTAATAAAAAGCATAGCATTACTGCAAATTCTTTAATCCCAACAAGTGACAGGCTTACATTTTCAGCAAGCACGGGGCAATAATGGTATCATTTTTCCAAAAATAATTTTGCTTTAAGTCTGGTTTTTGGTCTAATTTCAGTCATGAGAAGCTTCACTTGGCCTTTGAAAAATACAGCATTTGTCACCACCATGTTGCTAATCACATCAGGTATGTACTGCAGTGCCTGGCTGTGTATTACAACAGCAACCTTCACTGTTAAGAAGCTGAATATAACTTCAATCTGACGATACACACTTTGTGGAGTTATACTTGTGGACCCAAAAGTAGAAGCGTGGAACAAAACTTGATTTTATCAGAAAGTGAGCTGTTTAACAAGGCTGCTCAAAACAAAGTTCCCCAAAATGCTGGGTCAAGTGATCCAGAACCAGGATACTTACCGATGATGAAGAAGGCAAAATGGAGGATGAAGAACAGACAGTCGAAGAAAATATTGCACCTGTTCAAAAACCGGCTCAATCCCCACAAGACAGGTATGAATCCACAAATAACCAGAATGACGGGAATGGAGGGCGCCCTTGGACAGTCATTAAAGTACACACATCCTACAGAGCACAAGCATGAAAATGAAGACAACTGTCAAGTCGTTGTTGCATAGTTCTTGTTATTTGATTTTTCAAATTTTCCTTCCAACACATAAATGAATGTAGATAAATTCAGTCTGAATAAAGAGCCACTCACACTTACCAACTATCGCTTGAACATTAAACAGGATGAAGAAAATCACAGAGATACACCCTGAAGGAAGGCAGACATGGTTTCAGTTACAAATGACACACAGCAGCTGCAGATGTGTGCAAAACTGTTCAAAATCACTTTCTTACTTATTACTCGAGGTATCCAAGTGTGTTGAGGTCTATCGCTCTCTGGCATC
>NW_005187716.1:25709-32311 GCF_000239375.1 Pundamilia nyererei
TGATACCAATGAACCATCCTGTGTAAGGCCATTGAGGACAAGTCAACCAGAAAATATAGAGTACAGTGGTGTGTTAAAGGTTTACAGCCTGTTGTAAATCTTAATGCTCCATGATAGACAGAATCCAACAGATGAAGAGAGTGAGCAGAGGCATTCATGTAAATTATGTCACTGTAATCCAGGAGGGGTAGAGAGGTGGCAGCAACAAGACTTTTCCTCGTGGTGAAAGAGAGACATAATCCGTTTCTGAAAAAGAGTTTCTAAGTTAGTTTCTTTAATACTGGGTCAATGTGTGGCTTAAAGGAAAGATTTTCTTCAATCACAATACCTAAGTATCTCTATGAGGCCACAGGGAAGCAGTTACAGTACTGTGCAGTTTCCTAAAACCAAATTGGAAAAGAGATAAAATGCTATTTTCATCCAGATAACTTTTAAACTATATGCTCATGTAAAGCTGTAAACCTGAGGAGCACGAGCCAAACAATTGCATTATGGATAAATGTGGATACACTGTTTATCCGTACATGACAATAAAATGTGAAATCTGAAACTTGAAAACTTGAAATTAATCATTAAAAAGTTTGTCATGAACCTTAGCTGAGATACAGAGTTTGGAAACTGGCCTGTGATCATTAACCATTGAAGAACCACCTTTCAGTAGGGGGAGAACAAAGGCACGCTTCCACATCTCTGGTGTTCTGTTGAAAGATTAAAACTATAACACACTGGCTCAGTAATCAGATTCATGTGAGCTTTTAGTGAACATGAGAAAAGATGGACTCTGAATTCCATGAATTACACAAAATGAAATGAAAAGTCTTACATATCAAAAATAACAAAATAACATGAACACCAGCACATAAGACTTTAATATTACCGTTATTATGTCAGTTTGTACACATGAAATGAGCAAGAAAGCAAGCAAGTGACTGAACTTTTGCACAGAGAGTAACTGAGCAGAAACCAAAACTCTGAATAAACCAGTATTACCAGTCAAACATATTTTTACTATCAAGATGTTTCTGCTGTTGTCCTCCAAGTTCTTCCCTTTCACTTTTCATGGAAAGTTCAGTGAATTATGACTAACCACATATGTATGACCTGTTTGATTGATAGACTCCTTTTTGACACAGTACACTGGGTGATGAATGCCGACATGAGCTAATTGTCCTCCTGCTAATGGAGACCACTTTGCACAAACTACACTGTGAGAAGTATTACCTCTCACTGTCCTTATCTTCTCTATACGTATACATTCCCAAACTGGGTGGAGAAACACAATAAATCATATTACTTACATATTTACAGCCTCTGCTTTGCTTTAACATTAGTGTGTGGTCAGTGTGGGATCATGCAGTAATATTTCATGCCACAGATGAAGCTTTCTTCTGGAGAAATGTAGCATCCATAAAATCAATAAGTCATTATTGAGACAAAAACAATCACTCCATGATTATCCACAATGTGTCTGATAACTCTACAATACAAACTACCATGCTTCTGTCTCCCAATAAAACACAAGCTTTGTTTTCTTTTTTCAAGAAATTGTTAACAAGGAAAGACTTTACAACCTGTAGTTTAGTCATTAGGTTGTCAAAACTGCTGTAAGGTGAGACTTTCTTTCTCACAGCTCCTGAAGTCACATCTGCCCAGTCCTCCTATTCTCTCTTCACTAAAAGTTGTTGCAAAGAAGGTATTTTCAGTTATATAGCTAACTTAAACTTTATATTCCCCAGCACTGCATCCTCCAAGGAACAGATGCTGTGTTGTATTTGGGAAGATTTAACGATAGGAAATGTCGTCACACTGTCTTGACGTTCTGATGACAAAGGCAAAAAAACCGTGCTCTGCATAAGCAGGGTCTCTCACATACCCTGGGGCAGATGAGGTTTGCCCTGAGTTCTTGAAGGCTCTGGATGTTGTAGGGCTGTCTTGGTTGACACACCCATGTTCAAGAAGGGGGACTGGAGGATGTGCTTTAACTATATGGGGTGCTTGGTCTAGCTGTCAACAAGTTGGACTCGTTTCCGCTGGGTTTTGGACTCGGCCAGGCCTGCCCTTTGTCATCGATTCTGTTCAAATCATCTCATCTCATCTTAGCTTTTTTGCATATGATGTGGTTCTGTCGGCTTCACCAGGCCGTCACCTGATGTGTGAAAGGCGCTCGCCTTCGTTTTTATTGATAAAGTGTTTTACAAATAAACCCAAAGATTACAGTTAACAGCTGGATTTCCGGTTTGAGTGCAGCTAGCCAAACAGGAAATAGCCACTTACTGTTAAAGAGACTGATAGTGGACAGCATTACCTTGGTTTCTTAAGCCTTGGCAGCACAAAAGTGATCCCCTTAAACAGATTTTTTTAGCTTTAGTGTCCTTATGTTCCTCTGAGTTATCGATTCTGACACTTGTTAGCTAAAATAAATGTTATTCTATTAGCCCCAACCAACCACATGACATCATAGTCCATACTGACAGAAGTATGTTTTAAATCTTTAACTTTAAGCACTTATTTCTTAAATCCAACTTCACAGACAGAGTCACATCTAGGTCAGTATTTGAGAGCAGAGCTCTGTGATGTAAATTAGCCTGTATGTGTTAAGCGTTTCATGTACCCTTTAATAACAGTCCACATTATTATCAACAGCTACATTCACCCTGGGGGGAAAACTTGTGAAGGAGACCATCAGGACCAAGCTGGGTTTCCTGGGTTCAGATGTTATTTTATTTCAATTTCTTTCATTGCAGCTGTCCTGTTCCAGATGTTCTGTTGACACACTGACAGAGAGACATCATTTCAGAAACATCAGGACGAGTAAAGGTCGTAACAGGGATCAAGCAGGACTCATAGTCTTCTTCAGACCTCCACTGTAGGATGAGAAGACAGGAAAAGATGGACAAACCTAGCACTTCATTAACAGTGTGATACGGATATTCAGAGAGTTCTCAGAGGCTGTGGACTGTTACACAATGATAATAGTGCTGTAGAAAGTTGTGTATTTAAAAATGTATTATCCTTTCTGGTTGCTCTGATATGAATGACTCTGAATTACTTTGTGGTAAATTACACACCATTGGAAAAACACAGTGTGAAAGAATTCCAGATTAAAGTTTTTAGTTCAGCCATCAAGTGACGACCTTTGACCTTCCATTAGGCTTTTTTTTAATGCTGTCAGAGAAAATCTCATCTTCATGCAGCTGACTACATTCAGTGTTAAAAACAGACGCTCTGCAGGTCTGAGATGAACAACTTTCTGAAACACCAAACAAAGGTACTGTTTATGTTCCTGTATAGTGACTCAGTTACATGGATGATTAATTCCTTTGATGTTTTCTCTTTAACTTTATCAATAAAACAGCTGCACATCATGTGGAATTTTTTTTCTTTCCCTTTCTAATGTTTTTATCAGTTAATTTTGGAGTTACCACAATAAGTGAACATATAGGATGATTTGTCTCTTTGAGCCACTCTTTGAGCGTTCGTGGCTCAAAGAGTTGGCAGTTCGTCTTGTAACTGGAAGGTTGCTGGTTCAAGCCCCGGCTCGGACAGTCTCGGTCGTTGTGTCCTTGGGCAAGACACTTCACCTACCGCCTACTGGTGATGGCCAGAGGGGCCGATGGCGCAATATGGCAGGCTCGCTTCTGCCCCAGGGCAGCTGTGGCTACAACTGTAGCTTGCCTCCACCAGTGTGTGAATGTGAGAGTGAATGAATAGTGGAATTGTAAAGCGCTTTGAGGGCCCCAAAAGCGCTATATAAATGCGATCCATTATTGTCACTGGGTGGTGCTGAGGTCTGAATCTGAGGGCAGGTCCTTTTAATATAGACCAGGCTAGCTCGTCTATTAAAACCCACCACCACCTATGGCTCAGAAGTAAAAGTTAACTTTACTTTGATTAAATTAAAAGATGGTCTCAGGATGAAAAAATGGATCAGTGGCTGCTTCAATCTTAACTTATATATTGATTGGTTATTATATAAGTTATTTATGTTGGGCTCAGTACTTCTCACCACAGTACAAATGCTTAGAAAAACACCAAGGTTGAGAGCAACATCTGCATTTAAGCGTAACATTGCATGTAGGTAATCTCAGTCTGTCACTGAACCTGCTCCATGTGACTGGCCAGAACGTCACGGAGCGGGTGGGATGTATTGTCCAGTATTGTCCTTATCATGAACAACATCTGCCTCTCCCACATCACCTTAAGGGAGTCTGGCTCCATCCCCACAGCATTAGTGCCCTTGAAGATGAGTTTATTCAGTCTGTTGGCATCTGCAACCCTCAACGTGCTGTCCCAGCATGCAACAGCATAGAGGATAGCACTGACTACAGCAGACTCCGGAGCATTGTGCTGTTGTCCAAACCCACTGAGCCTTTCCTGTCTGACATGTGTTTCTGTGCAGCACGAAATCTCTGCTCTTCCAAAATACTTCTCCTACTTTTTAGTTCCCACATTTGTTTCTGTTTAGTTCATTGTGAAAAAAAAATATATACCAATTTATTCAATTTATTGTTGACAAAAAATTGCAGAAGATGTAACAGGATAATAAAAAGGGCAGCCTTTTATTTATTTATTTATTTATTTTTGTTGACTTAAAATTAAACAAAAAAGAAACGGCATGAATGTTGGCAAATAAACAAAATCACACATTTCATTAACACAAAACTTATATACGTTTGTTAAACAGGGAAAATCATGATCATTTACTCTGCCGTGATGGGTCATCAGTGTCTTAACCGAATTCTGTATCTCAATAAGTCATGTTCACTTCTTCCTTAAATGTATGATGTTCTAAATAAAGAACAGATTAAAATATTTATATAATATTTGGTCTGTTGTTTGCTTATGATTTTATTTCAGTCCGCGCCATTAGTATTATTATTAGTAGTAGTAGTAGTAGTATATGTTCATACAGTGTGATATATTTTATTGTGGCACCATTCTAATCTGTTTCATCAGTATTGGTCTACGTACACACTTTCATATGATTAGCTCCACAGCAGTGGCCGATCCTCATCATCGTAAACCATCTGGTTGGTGCAGAGAGCAAAAAAATAAGTGAAAGCATAAACACCTGTCAGGACGTAGGTCAGGGTGATGCAACAAAATGCAGACAGGTAGAGCGTCTTGTTGCAGTAGTGATCGGTGTCTGCAGTGTTCTTGTTGTAGTCGGGTTCATAGATGGAGTAGACGATTATGCTACCTGGAAAAATGTAAATAAGATCTCAGAAGATAAGGTCTGATCATGCTTGGCAACAACAAACATTGCCGTAATACATTTATTCTTGCATTAAAAAACTTTCATTTAGTAAACCTTAATATAAATGACTTTTCAGACAAGATGTTTGAACTCCAGGTTATCATTGATCTCTATTTGTGTTCAAAAGCTGCATGACTTAATTTAATCTCATTCTAGAGTGGCTAATTATTCATAATGATCTAGTTTAATTTTCAAACAGCCAACTTTCTTCTGATTGGCTACCTCTCATAAACTGACAGTTTGTGCTGTACAGAGCCAACAGTAGAAAAAATCATAAAGTGAGCATTGAGAGCAGTTTGGAGGATAAAGTGGCAGGTTTGCATTTTCAACAACCACAGGGCAATAATGGTATCGTTTTTCCAAAAATAATTTAGCTTTAAGTTTTGTTTTTGGTCTAATTTTAGTCACAAGTTCATTAGTCATTAGTCAAGCTTTACTTGGCCTTTGAGAAATACAGCATTTGTCACCACCATGTTGCTAATCACATCAGGTATGTACTGCAGTGCCTGGCTGTGTATTACAACAGCAACCTTCACTGTTAAGAAGCTGAATATAACTTCAATCTGACGATACACACTTTGTGGAGTTATACTTGTGGACCCAAAAGTAGAAGCGTGGAACAAAACTTGATTTTATCAGAAAGTGAGCTGTTTAACAAGGCTGCTCAAAACAAAGTTCCTCAAAATGCTGGGTCAAGTGATCCAGAACCAGGATACTTACCGATGATGAACCAGGCAAAAAAGAGGTAGAGGAACAGACAATCGAAGACAATATTGCACCTGTTCAAAAACCAGCTCAATCCCCACAAGACAGGTATGAATCCACAAATAACCAGAATGACGGGAATGGAGGGCGCCCTTGGACAGTCATTAAAGTACACACATCCTACAGAGCACAAGCATGAAAATGAAGACAACTGTCAAGTCGTTGTTGCATAGTTCTTGTTATTTGATTTTTCAAATGTTTTTTCCAACACATAAATGAATGTAGATGAATTCAGTCTGAATAAAGAGCCACTCACACTTACCAACTATCCCCTCAACAATAAACATGATGAGAAAAATCCCATAGATACACCCTGAAGGAAGGCAGACATGGTTTCAGTTACAAATGACACACAGCAGCTGCAGATGTGTGCAAAACTGTTCAAAATCACTTTCTTACTTATTACTCGAGGTATCCAAGTGTGTTGAGGTCTATCGCTCTCTGGCATCATGACTAGTTAGAAATGAAACCTACAGAGACACAAAGGAAGCTGTGAGACGAGCTCAGGTTGTCTTTAACTGTCAGGCAAATGACAAATGAACAGAGAAACAAGGCAGATCACAAACAGTGTTCACAAGTC
>NW_005187716.1:51744-52675 GCF_000239375.1 Pundamilia nyererei
ACTATGTGTTCGACAGTCTGTGTCGATGCCACATTTTGCAAACTAACTGTGAGAAGCTGGGCACATTTCTGCAACAAATCCACCGTGTAGGTGTTCGCTTTTGTTTTAGGAGAAATCTGCTGGTCGCTCTGCTTTCCTTCACATGTAACTGTTCCTGTACAGAAAACATGTCCTCCACCCTCTGGAAACATGGGACTCTTTCTGCAATGATCCAGTAAAATAACTGGTCAAAGGTTTTATTTACAATAGAAAATGTTTTCCATTTCATTAAAGGTAAAGCAATTCAGTTATAACATCAACATAATTACAGTATAATATACAGTAGAATTACTTTCCAAATTTAATATTTGAACTCACAGCCAGCTTAATATTTATTCTTACTCTGTTTGAAGCTCCATTTTAGGGACTTGGAAGCAAAAACACTGGGAAATTTCTGTTCGTGAAAATTCTGCTTCTGCATTTCTCTATAATGACTCTCTAAGCTATAAGTTTCTTGAATAGCTTTAACAAAACACTGACCACATGCATAGTGAACATTTGTGCACTCTGCTTAAATATCAGGGCTGTATCAGAGAACCAAACATGTTAAATGAAGGAAGTAAAAAGAACAGAAATCATTAAAACCACCAGAGTGCCACAACAAATGGTATACTGAAAAATAATGAGCTACATTTCTTATTGTGGCAAGTCGAAGGTTGGCTCTTGTTGGGGACTGCAGCAATCTGCTTGCATCCAAAGGAAACACAAGGTTTTTGGTCCAGCACGGTTTCATCTAGCAACTGCCCCCAACCTCTCGCAACCAACTGACTGGAGGTTTCCAGGGGTCATCAACAAGTCTCTAGACCTTTTGCTTCTCAAGTCTGTCAAAAGATTTAGAGACTTCTTGTTAATTCTGCTGTGTTCAATTTTGCGTTTGCATCTAAAAAAAAAA
>NW_005187716.1:54106-55965 GCF_000239375.1 Pundamilia nyererei
AAGCTTAATCGACTTGATGCTACACTCTGATTAAAAAGTGTTTCTTTTTGAGCAGCGTTTATGACAGGAAAAACAGAAAAAACAACTCATGATTTAAGCAAGTTCAACAGCAGCTCTGCGTTTTCTTTTGTTTTGTTTTTGGTCACCATGTAATTTGATTTTTCTCAGTTGTTGCTCATTCCATCTTTCAATATTTCTTAAAACAGGTGTGTGCTGACGTTAGAACATTTTTAAAGCTTACCACCAAGGTAAAAGAAACAGACGACGAGGAGGGGCACAGAGCAACAGCCTATGTTGCACCACTTGCACCGCCCTCGGTGCAGCAGGTACAGCAACTGCTTTCTTGGTGTAATTGGAAACTGCTGCATTCTTTTCGCTGTGCACATGCTCAGTGCCAGAAATACAGATATGAATCCATAATTGTAGATGCATATGGGGATGTACAACTCTCCTTTGCATTCATCAGTTGCTAAAGCTGTGGTGTACGGGGATAAAACAGAAACAAATGTCAAAATAAAATTCTGATGAATTTAAACTGATCATTGCAATAACAGCATCTCTCACTTACCAGCTATCACTTGAGCAATGAACATGATGCAGGAAATCACCAGGATACACCCTGAAGAAGAGCAGATACAGTGAGTCCCATATAGCACTACGCACCGTCTGCACATGTGTGGAAGAATTTCCACATCAGCCTCTCACCTAATATTGTTGTTCGTGGTTCGGAGGTGCATCGTGGTCGATCACTCTCCGGCATTATTACTAGTTTTATATCTGTCCTAAAAAGACACAAAGGAAACGATCAGCTATTTGTGCTGTTTTTCCATCTGTTAAATGGCAAATAAAAACATCTAGACTGAAAAAAGACACTGAATTTTACCTTTTTTTTAAAATTCTTTTTATAGTGTAAGTCTACCAGAAGGATGTGTAACTAGTTTTGAATCAAACCTATAACAAAACAAAGAAAGCCACAAGATATTCTCCACTTTATATTTCTGTTATACTGTTAAGTGATAAATGAAAAGGTACCATGATATAACACTTGAATAAAATTACAATATATGATTTAAAATGAAGAAAAAAACTGATAATGGAAAAGCATGTTACCTACTTTTTACTGATTGTCTTTTGCAGCGTACAGAAGAATTTAAGTCACAAATAAAGAGAAAAGAGAAAATTATTAATGCTAACTGCTAGATTCTTAGAGATTAACCAAAACAGTTCAACAAAAAGACAATTCTACAAGAAATCCACTTTAGAAAGCTTGTAAACCTCATGCATATGTCAAAATAGTTAGCAAATTAAAGTGTGAAAGTGTTATGTAGGCTGTTGCAGACCAACCTGTTTGTGTGTCTGGCAGGACTTCCTAGAAAAGGACTCTTGCAGGAACATGGCCACATATAACATGGGCATGTCAGCATGTTGTTTCAACTTCCTTTTACAGCGTCTTTCACTTTGTTTTTTTGTTTAAGTTTTCTTTTTTCATCCAGCCATTTACTGAGGTGATTTTGTATTGTAATCACTTGTTTGTATGTCAGCAACATTACATAAAAACTACAAAATCTTTGTATTTGTTTTTCTTTTCCTAAGGAGCTCTTTTGCATTCACAGACAAGAGAAAAAGACATAACTGACAATGTGTCTGTCACAGCAAAACCTCGGGAGAGGAACACTTCCTCTCATTTGTCCTAACCCACTAAGACCTCGCTACATAAACATCTTTATGTCGTATTTCTCAACAGGACGAGGTTTGCCTGCTTTTCTAAAATACATTCCCTGTTTCCATTCCCACAGTGACATTTTTACAATTGATTGTTGAGTGCGAAAAATACTATGACAGTGTCATTCTTCCAACAG
>NW_005187716.1:57088-58331 GCF_000239375.1 Pundamilia nyererei
TTATGCACTTTTGTTTTACTAGGAGCCAGCCACACAAACACATGAATGATTTCAATTTTTTTAAGATGAATCTAATAAAAATACCAAGGACACAACAGTTTGACAGATATAAAATGGTATTTTTGCACCAATGACATGTGTTACTTATGATTAATAATCATTACATTTAAGACTGTGCATTCTCTGACTGTTGAGATTGATCAAAAAATATATTTTCTAAAGGTATTTTTGCATCAACAAGGGGGATACAATCATCTTGACAGAAAAAAAGAACAAAGGGCAGCTTTGAATGTCCTTGAAGAAGCCTGGAGAACTATTCCTGAAGACTACTTAAAGAAATGTCAAGAAAACTGCTGGAGAGAGCTCAGCCCATGTTGAAGAATAAAGGTGATCATATCAAATATTGACCTTCAAGCTCGTTAGGACTATAAAAACTTTTTTGCTTTGGATACTGTCTGTTTCCTTGTATGTTTGTACATTTTAATAAATGCCTTCACCTATTTCTGATCTTCCTGGAGAAATGTGAAGGCATATAAAGGCATATATACACTGACATTTTTATGTACATGTATTACTTATGATTAATGATCATTTCACTCAAGACTCCGGGCTTTCTCTGATTTTGTTACTGGATCAAAAAATATATTCTCTAAGTGTTTCTATGATGTTTCCTCAGTATTCAGCCTCACACATTTGGTATTTCTGCGCTCACAAGCTTATAAAATTGACCTATTAGAGAATCAATGGGATGAAAAAAAGGATATTATTCATATCTAAGGATGTCATTACGTAACAGAGTACTGCTGCAAAAGTATTTAAAAAGAGTACCCCCCAAGTTTAATTACTTAGAATATAAATTTTTGCATTTCTCTGATAAAAGATCAAACATGTACATTGCTCATTAGAACATTTGATTATATCTACATAAGACAAACAGGAAAACTGCCTTTAAATGCACCATTTGCCCGCATTTACCTTACAGTGTATGTTTATCTTTTTAATTAAGTTTGCTTCGTCTCTATTTATTACCGCACAAGTGTTTGAGTCTCATTATCACTATCGGCCTCTCGTTGTCTACAACAGCAACACGATAAAAAGAGCAGTGCTAACAGCATGTAGGTCACGTTGGTGAGCCAAAATGCACACAGGTAGAAAGCCTTGTTGCAGTAGAGATCAGGCTGTGCTGTAGTCTTGTCGTAGTTGGGTTCATAAATGGAGTAGATGACAATACTACCTGTAAAAA